>NW_007728533.1:225059-234324 GCF_000696425.1 Galeopterus variegatus | reverse complement strand
CCTCAGTGTCGCGCCCGTACCGGACCGGGACCAGCAACGGGATCGCAACCCTTGGTGTTGCCCCCGCTCCTCGCTCAGCCAGTGAGCCGCCGGTCTGCACATGGGATCCGAACCCTCGGCGGGAGCGCTGCCACGCTTCCCAAGCGGCGCACTGTAGCAGTGCACCACCGGGCCGGCCCCCATTTAGATTTTTAATCATCTGGAAATTACGTTTTTTGTGTTAGGATATGCAGTCTAATTTTCTCGTGTAAAGTAGATGCCACACCATGTGGACGTCTTGGGTTGGCTAGCCCTGACGTGCTGTTTTCGTCATAACTAAATGGTCGTCTGTGTATGATGTATTTTTGAACCATTCAGTGTGTCACTAACTTCTTTGTCCTGGTCTCCCTCAGACCCCGTTGTTTCAGCTGCTGTGCTCTGTGACACGTTTTCTCCTCTATTAGCACAGTCCCTTCATGTTGCTCTCTGTGGGAATAGTGCTGGTTGTTCCCATGCTGTTGCTTTTCTGGGTGAACTTGGGGGTCACTGTGTCAAGTTCAGGACACATACACCACATCCCAGTGGAATTTTGATTGGCTTTTATTTTTTAAGTGATTTAAAAAAAAATTTTTTTTTGAGTCTCAGGTCTGTCTGTCCAGTCTCTCATTTGAGTTGTCTTGATGTTAGCTCCTTAATTTCCCTTTGGTCATTGCTTTTTTTTTTTTGTTTTGCTGTCACCATCACCTCTACGCTGGGCTTTCTAAGCAGCCCATCACAAGGTCTCCTTGTAAGCACTCTTGGCCCCTCTAGTCTGTTCTCCGCACCAGCCCAGGCATTGTATAAACTGTTCTCTGGGCTCAGAATACTCCCCTGCTGGCTCCCCTCTTCACCCCATTTACTCTTCCTCATCCACAGGTCTGTGTCACTTGTCACTTCCTCAAGGAACCTCCCTGAGCTTCCTGTCTAAGTAGAATTCTCCATCTGTGTTTCATGGCACTCTCTGCCAGTCTAGTTGTAAGTCTGCATTTGCCTTGTCCTTGGAATGCAAGGTGGGCTTGCGAAGCACAGGGGGGCTTTCCAGGTACTGGGGTGCTCTCTAGGCACAGGTGAGCTTTCTAGCACAGGGTTGGGGTGCTCTCTAGGCATGGGGGCTACATTTGGTGTTGTAATTCTCCTACCCTTAGCCTAGTGCCTGGCCCAGAGGAAGTGCTCCTTAAATACTTGGTGATGTCAGTGAGCTTGGTGTTTTCCTCTATTTATGTGTGTCTTTAAATGCAGCCTAAAGCTTCATGTGGTATTATACAGCTCTTGTCGAGCTTATGCTTGTAACATTTTCCATTTGTTTATTTTTTTTGGTGGTAGAGAAAAGCTGTTGCTTTTGGAGTGTTCTTATATTTGGCCGTCTGGTTCAACTCATTCCTCCGTTTCCTGCCTGTCTCCTTGTTCTCCCTCCCTCTCCTGGTTGGCTTCATCCTCAGGCTGGTCTTGTGCTAGAAGGTTGCAGCAGTCCTGAGCCTCATGTCTGACCCTATCAGCTTTCAGAGGAAGAAAGAGAAGGTTGCCTCCAAAAGACCGTCCAAGAGCAGGGAGGGACTTTCTCAGAAGCCCCGTGCTTTTGCTTTCTTCCCAGGGGCTCACAGAAGGAGGGCCCCAGGCCCCTGGTGAGTCAGTGGCTGATCTACTAGGCTCCAGTCAGGCCCAACTTTGGAGTGGGGTGCAGGTAGGTACAGCTTCTTCTGGGCTGACTCCCCACCTCCAGGGCTGCTGGTGGGAGGTGTGGTCACTTTGCACAGCGAGGATTCTGCTGGAAAGGTGGCAGGGGTGAATGGGCCCTGGGTGAAAGTCTCCACTGGACATCCATCAGGATGGTCACCTGGCTTTTCTCCATTAACCCTATCCAACACATCAATAATATTACAGCATTTTCTGAAGTTGAACCATCCTTTCATTCTTGGAGTAAATCCTACTTATGTGTGTATTCTTTGACTATGCTGATGTATTTTGATCTGCTAAGATTTTATTTTATTTTCTGTATTCATAAGTGAGATTTGTCTGGGCTACAGAAAGTCTTAAATATGGGAGTTAATATTGTGAAAAGATCCTTGTATTGAAGGTTAATTAGTTCCTTTGTGACCTTAATTGAGTCACTTAACCTAAGACTGTTTCTTCTTTACACCATGGTGATCACTGCCCTAATTAACTCAAGCTGTTTTGAGGATCAAATGGGGTAATGTATTTGAAAGCTCTCTTTAAACACTAAAACTTAAAGTTAGAACTTTGTCTTGTGCTGTATATTCAAGATTTTTGAAATTTTTGTGAGTTTCTTCTAATGAGGAGACAGGTTCAGAGAACATTAACAACTGAGTTTTCTTTCAGCTTTCTTCATAACCTGTAATAAAAAAACCCCCAGAGTTATGCAGAGGGAGAGGCCCTGGGAACATGATTTGTAAACATTACGTTATTGGTGTTCAGATATTAGGTTTCTGCTTTTCATAATATCCTTAGGGAACTGGGGAAGATTTGATATTTTCTGAGATTGCCATAAAATGCAAGTTATTGCTGGTACTGTTGCCCAATTATTCCGTACTATTTTACTTAGGCTTTAGTAATTGGAAAAAGATTAGATGTCAGGACTTTGTATTTTGTTGATTGTATTATGAAAGTCTTCTCTTTAATCATTTCTTTTATTTCTAGTATTAATCATTAGCTCCAAGCTGTTAGGAGAAGAAACTAATGGTGGATTCCTAACTTAAAGAAATAATTACTTCGGTTTCAGTGGGATTTGACAGTTTTGATATACCTGAAAATTGAAATGAGTTATGTAGCTATTCGAGGCATGTGAATGAGACACTCAAGGAGACAGAAGGCCAGACAGAATTCAGGGTCCATTATCCTCACCCCTTCCACTCTGTGGTGCCCTTGCCTGCCCTTAATAGGCTCTGGACTTTGTTCCAGGACCCTTCTGCCTCTGGCCAGCCCCTTCCCTCTTGTGACTTTTCCCACCTGCAGGTATTTGTAAAAGCATCAATTACTTGTATTAGTGTACCTTGAAGACTTTATTGTTCTTGGTGTGTATAACTCAGCTACGTTCTTAATTAATGCTGTGTAAAAACAAGCTTATCTCCGTGAAACAATTTCTTTCAAAACCAATACTAAGAAAATCACCTTCCTATAGGTGTCCTTAAACAGTAAATAGTGAGAGTAAGACAGGATGAAGGAAAGAAAGAAAGAAAAAACAATTAAGGTGGTCAAGGTGGGGAAATAGCCTTCAGGAGAGGGGGAAGGGAGAGAGAAATTGAAGGAAGTGGGAGGGAAGGGGGCTGGTGTCCTCTGTACTTCATCTGAGGAGGAAGAAGTGATGGTGCCTCATCTGTCCCAGGGTGGCTCCAGGGACACTTGGGGTACATTTTGCAAAGAGGTACTCTCTAGAATTTAAATGTAAACAGATAACGTTTGGCTTTATTTGAATAGGATGGTAACTTAACTTCTCTCATTTATTGAGAACAATCAGTATCTGAAATTTTTATCATTTAGGTTTATTATAGTTTTATTGATGGGACTCACTGCACCCTAATAACAGTGGTGGGATATGTTTAAGCCCTGGGGGAAGCTTGCTGACCTTTGATAACCCTGCTTCTCCTTGTCCCTTTTTTTGTCAACAGAAGAGTTACGGAAGTTGAGCTGGTCTGGAATCCCTAAGCCGGTTCGTCCAATTACATGGAAGCTTCTCTCGGTAAGTGTCTGTGTGCCGCTTGTCAGCGTGGTCTTTCTCCAGGGAGCACAGCTATAGTTGTCCCCGCCTGAAGTGTGGCCCCCCAGCCACAGTGCAGACATCTGCCCTGTCTTTGTCACACAGTGATACAGACCTTTGCCTTGACTAAGATGACATTTTCCATTCTTTGCTTAATTTCAAGCTTGGTTTGACAAGGCTGGCAGAAAATAAGTAGTAACTTATGACAGCTGTATTCTTTTTCCCTGATTTTATTTAAAAAAGTCTTTATAATATGTTCAAACCTGTGATATAGAAAGGTTCCAGCATAGAGGGTTATTTTAACTCTGTGGAGTCAAAACAGAAATGTGTCTCAAATATGTCGAAAAGAGGGAGATATGTTTGACCAAGGTTTTTCTTTTTCTTTTTTAAATATTAGTAATGATGTTAGCAAAAAAGAAAAAAAGGAAATTGATTTTAGAAATAGTTTGCTTTTCTGGTCAACTAGTGGAGTTCTGGCTCCCTCCAGCCTAGCACTGAATCGCCTGTCTGGAACCCTCTGGAGAGATGGGGTTGCGATGGTGGTCATCGGGACGCCCACGTGTTCTTAACCCTGGCTTAATACTGGAAGTGAGCTTGGCCCTGCTGGAAGTTTCAGAATAGTTTATAGACAGCTTTCTTCTCGTTTCTTTTCTTAGTATTTTTGGAACTAAGTCAATAGGGAACTCTAAGTGTTTAATCTAAATTGGGTCTGACTTTCAGTATTTAAAAGACTCTTTCCTGCTAATGAGTCTTAATAAATTTGCAGCTTAGTACCTCGTAATCCTAAATGCAGATGCAGCTCCAAACAGCGAATATTTATTGATTAAATATTCTCTTGCAATTAAAGTTAGACCTGCTGCGATTGCTTGTATTTTTGTTTTGTGTTTTTTATTTTAAGGGCTTATATCCAGTTTTCCAAATGTCCTCTAAGATAGGTTATAAGTTTTCCAGATTAATTTGTAGGGAGTTTTGATGAAAATATCTTGAAGATCCTTTGTAGCAATTTTATATTTATTAAGGATGTGCCACGTCTGGTGGAAAGTCTTACGTGAGTTATTTTGTACCGTTCTTTCTCCTTTAGTTCTCAGTCTCCACAAGTCATAGTTACGAGGCCCTGATATATGCTGCACAGTGATGACGTGGGAGTGTACACTCTCTGTGCGTATTAAGGATGTGCCACGTCTGGTGGAAAGTCTTACGTGAGTTATTTTGTACCGTTCTTTCTTCTTTAGTTCTCAGTCTCCACAAGTCATAGTTACGAGGCCCTGATATATGCTGCACAGTGATGACGTGGGAGTGTACACTCTCTGTGCTTCAGTGGGCAGGGGAGCAGAAGGAGGTGGTTGTGAGTGGGAGTGTGGGGGATGTGGGTGGAGTCTGCACCCAGGAATGCTGGCAAGCAAGGGAAAGAAACCTGGGTGTTCTCCAGCCCATGTATCCATTTAGCTATTGCTGGTTACAAGGCCCTTGCTCAGGAGACAGAGGTGAACTGGATGCTAGCCCATGCCTAGGAGGAGGCCGGGTGCAAACCTGAATCAGGATGGTGGCAATGTGGTCTGAAACTACATGCAAGTGTGGACCAAGGGTGGAGGGTGGAGTCCAGTAGCAAGGGGGCAGGTTAAGGGCAAAGGTCAGCTTCATAGGAGAAGAGGCTTCACACCTGGAGTCTGCAAGGCCCTGGCAGGTGGGAAAGCAGGAGAGGGAACTGGGAGGACTTGCAACACAAGGGACCGGGGTGAACATGGTAGTTCTCAGCCCTCTCTTGGGCTTGGCTTGACAGATGAGTAAAAATAAGTGTGAGGTCAGGGAGCAAGGCCCGTCCTTTCAATGGTGGGGGATGGAGGGGCAGGTCCAGGGGAGTGCACACTCAGGATGATGCCAGCCAGGCCTCCTTGGGCAAGGTGGTGTGCTTACGTGGCATCTCAAAAGGGGTGTCAGTGTTCCCCAGGTGAGGGAGATGGGGAGGTCACAAGGCCCATGGGATGTGGTGGGAGTGGGATAGGCAGGAGCAAGTCTGGGGTGAGCTGGCTTGTGCAGGAATTGGTGGGAGGGACTTCGGCAGCTCGAGTTGGACACAAGTGTTGGTTTTTTTGCAGGGAGCAAATGCTCCTCATGCCTTTGCCATGCTCTGGGTGCTGTGCTGGAGCAGCCAATGCAGGGTCATGCTGCAGGTGGCTCTGGGCCTCCGGGGGAAGGGCACCCACCTGTGGAGGGGTGCTGGTCAGGACTGGGAGTGGACAGGTGGAAGCTGGTCCGAATTGTCGGCTGCTGTCTTTCATCTTCAGAGAGCTGACCCAGGAGCTCACGTGTGAGTCTCTTCTTGCCTGATGGCTGCTCCAGGCATAGTCAGCCTAAGCATGTTTTCTGTAATCAAAGATCTGGGGATCATAGTAAACGATGCTGATCACCCATCCTCGACTCAGCAGGTGTTTCTCAGACATCTCGCAACCCTCGGCGCTGCGCCCGCACCTTGCTCAGCCAGTGAGCGGCCGGTCTGTATGTGGAATCCTAACCCTCGGCAGGAGCGCCCCCGCGCTTCCAAGCGGCACACTGTAGCAGTGCGCCACCGGGCCGGCCCGAAGAGCATTTTTTTTTTTAACTGATGAGTAGAAAATGCTGCTTCAATGAAGAAAGATGAAGATGTGGCTCTTGTCACTTATGAAGAACTGACATATTCTAGAACATGCTATTGTACTACCAGTAATGCTACTTAACATTTAGATTTCATGCAATCAGAGTAGTAATTTCTTAAAAATTAGTGCTGTAGAGAATCATACTTCTGGCTCCCTTTTAATAAGTATTCGGAAACATCAAACAAAAACTAATTAAACATCTAACATTTACGCTAAGTACAATGGTTAAAACAAGTGAAACCCCAGTATCATCTTTTCTTCTTTCAATATATCGAGGAAGGTTTGCATATGAACACAGTGGGAGGGGCAATTTGATTTTTGTGTCACCAGGACAATTTTAGATATAAGTATATGCATGCATTGTTTTACATTTATGATTAGTGTTTTTATAGCATGCTAATACAGCAATTAAGTTTTCTGTAGTTCTGTCATTTAAAATTCATTGCATACTTGAATATATTTCATTTGCATAATTTCTAGTCTTGCTTAATTATTGAAAGGCCTCAATTGCGTGTGTATGTTTTTCTTCAGGAATGGGAATGCCAGGAGTATGTGTGGGGTTTTTTATTGCCTCCATTCTCATTATACATACCTGCCTTTTAGAATTTGTGTTTTAATAGTTAAGTTAAAATTTGGGGAACAAGAAGCATTTCTAGGAGTACCTGTTCATGTTTGGGGAGTTTTTGGCATCACTGCATGCAGTTGCTGTTAGGCTGTCCACCCACTGTGCAGCTGGTCACTTTGGTGGCCCAGCTGCCTGCATTGCAGGCCGGGCCCCCGGCCTGGCATGCAGGGCACCCTCTCGCAGCCCTGGCCACAGCCCCGCTCCTCTGCCAGGCTCTGTTCTGGACTTGCCCAGAGCCAGCCTGGACATGGTTCCCTGTGCACTGCATGCTCTGTCTCTCCCTCTCCACCTTCTCCATTATCAAAACTAGACCCCAAGCAGCATGCTGGCTCACGCCCACTTGTCACAAGTTAGCTAGGACTGCCCTCTTCTGCCACGCCCCAAGGGCAGGCCTCTCCCTTGCACATCACATTGATACCATCATTCATTCCCACAAGAAGTATGTGTTGAGTGTCGACTGCGTGCCAAACAGTGCTCTGAGCCCCTGGGGGTAGCTGAGAGCGACAGGGTGGAACATTCTGCCTCTTGGAGCTCACGTTCTGGTGGGAGGAGGCAAACAGTAAACCAAATAGGGCAACTTGGTAGTCTCTCAGAAGGTGATGAGTGCCATAGAAAAAACCTGCAACAAGGCAGGGGATTGTGAGGCTCAGGGAGATGAAGTGCTGGGAGGTAGGTGGTCAGGTGGGCCACATTGAGAAGTTGCCATTTGAGCAGGGAGTTACAGGAGGGCATGGCCATGTAGGTGCCTGGGGTGCATTCCAGTCTTACTCTTTGAAGAGGCCATACCTTCTCCAGTGCAGGGCGTGCCATCCGGGTGCAGTGCAGGCCAGACAGAGTCACCTCCTGAATGGAGCTGGCCCAGGTGATGAAGAGGATGCAGTAAGTAACAAAAGCAGTGCCACCTGGATCCTGATAGAGCAGAGGGAGGGTAGCGGCTGCAGAGAGAGGTGCTGCTGGGGAGAGGCTGCAGCCTGCCCTGCTGAGGTGGAGAGCAGCGGACGATAGCTAGTTCTAGAAAGGGCTAGCTGGTAAATGTTTTAGGCTTTGTTGCCCATCCGTCTGCTGCAGCTGCTCAGGTCTGCCATTGCAGTTGAAAGCAGCCACAGAGAATCCACGTAAATGAAGGCATACAGCTGTGTTTCCATAAAACTTTATTCACAAAGGCAGGGGTGAGCTGGATTTGGTTGGTGGTGGGTAGTTTGCTGACCCACAGTCTAGAGGGAGCGGGTCCCAGCAGAGAGAGGCAGTGAGGCAGGAGAAGATGTGGCACTTAAGGAACATTTAAACAGCTTAGAAGCCAGAGAGGCTGGCACATGGACAGTGTCACTTTTGGTCAGAGAGTAGGAAGGGCCAGGCCGGGCAGAGCCTGGATTCTTATTCTGAGCATGGCTCGAAGCCACTGGAAATTGTTTTTTGGGGGAGGGGATGATGTTAAAGTGGTCTGATTTTCACAGGGTCTCTGTGGCTGTTGTGTGGAGAAAGGACTGTTGGGTGGAGAAAGTGGAAGGGGGTCAGTGTCCCACCGCAGACGGACAGCTCCCCGTGAGACTGGCCACCCTTCAGCATCTCTGTATTCCCAGTGCCAATCAGAGATAAGGGTGGGGTGTGGCGAAGGAATGTTGTTGTGTATATGTCTGTAGGTGACTTCTCAAGTGTGGATTTGCTCCCCAAGTTTTCTGTGAGTTGGAGTAAATTGGCACTGCTGAAGAGTGGGGGGTCTCAGGCTATCAGCTGGGGCTTCAGATTCCCGTAGGCTGGGGTTTGGTTTTAGTTTACCATGATGCCTGTGTGACTCTGGGCATGTTAGCTGAACTTCCTGAGCCTTTCTATTCACCTGCACATAGGAATAAAGGCAGCCTTGTGTGATTTCTAGGATTAAGGGCACTGCTGAGTGTAGCACAGTGCCTGCAAAGGAGATGTCCCTTCCCTTATTTGACCTACGGGTATGGCAGTTTTGTGACAAAGAAAAAGAAGTGATCACTATACAGACATGAATAGCCTTGTGTGATTTCTAGGATTAAGGGCACTGCTGAGTGTAGCACAGTGCCTGCAAAGGAGCTGTCCCTTCCCTTATTTGACCTACGGGTATGGCAGTTTTGTGACAAAGAAAAAGAAGTGATCACTATACAGACATGAACGAGCAACAAGGTGAAAACAGGTATGGACGAAGCCTGTGGTTGGAAGATGGATTGTCTCTGAAGCTGTCTTTAATTTGATGAGAAGCATCTTTCACTTGAGTTTGACCAGTAACCAACCCCCGCCCCCCGCCCCCCCACC
>NW_007728533.1:207425-224396 GCF_000696425.1 Galeopterus variegatus | reverse complement strand
GGCGGGAGCGCCGCCACACTCCCAAGCGGCGCACTGTAGCAGTGCGCCACCGGGCCGGCCCCCATCGAGCACTTTTTAATGAGGTGTTCTCCACCCAGGTGCCTCCTCGCTGTCGTGAAAGTGGAGGGCATTTGACACCCTGTATGTGACAGGGCTGAGGAGATGGTATCTTGTTAGGCCTTTTGGCAGGGCTGCTGGAAAATGATGCATCAAGAACATGGAAGGTCTCCAGCGTTCCTTGGAGCTAACGGTTCACTTGCAGGAATTTTACCTTGGGAAATGATCATACATTGTTAGCTGACACTTATTGTAGAATACTGGATGTTTGGAAGTAGTCAGAATGCTCAGAAATAGGGGAAAATTTAAAAATAAATACATGCCTATGATGGAAGGCTATGTAACCTTCAAGATTGATATTTCAGGGCAGGGGTTAACAAACTTTTTCTATAAAGGTCCAGATAGTAAATGCCTTCTCCCATGGGTTGTGTGGTCTCTTCTGCAGCCACTGAGCTCTGTCTCTGCAGTGTGGAAGTAGCGTACGCAGCGTGTGAGCATGCAGGCTTGGCTGTGTTCAAGCAAAATTTTTACAAAAATAGGTGGCGGGCTGTAGCGACCCTGTTGTAGAGCAATACTTAATGACAGCGGGTATGTGGTCATGATCGTAAAGTGAAACAGCATCGAATGTTGGATAAAGGAAATTTTCCAGAAAAGGACAAATCATAAAAGATTAATGTATTGGTCTATATAGTTAGGAACATCTCTTCATCAAAAGACATCATTAATGGGGTGACAAGGCAAGCTGCAGGGAGGAGGAGAGGATATGTGTGACAGGGCTCACACGCAGACTTCATCATGACTGCTAAGGACTCAGCAAGCAGAGGGCGGGCCACCGGATGGATGGGGACGGCACTTGCCTACGCACTTCATGGGCGCAGATGTGTGCTGACACGCAGACTTCATCATGACTGCTAAGGACTCAGCAAGCAGAGGGCGGGCCACCGGATGGACGGGGACGGCACTTGCCTACGCACTTCATGGGCGCAGATGTGTGCTGCGCCCGTCAGTCTTCTGGGAAGTGCAGACTCAACCTGCACTCTGATGAGTACCATGGGAAGCCCATCAGAGCAGCCTGTGTGAGGTTCGACAGGGCCAGTGCTGGCAAGGACGTGGAACATCGGGGGTTCTCACACACTTGTGGAGTGTACTCACTTCGAAAATTCTCTAGCACAGTCTCTCCAATGTGTGCGTACCTAGTATTTCCAGTCCCAGGCACAAACTTAGTAAAAATGTGTATCATGTACCATAAAAGGCAGATCTAAGAGTGTTTAAAGCAAAAAGTGGAAACCACCCAAATGTTTGTTAACAGTAGAATGTATCTTCTGCGTGGAAGTGTTATGTAACAGTGAAAATGAAAACTGGTACACGTTTATGACATGAATTAGTTCTTCATATGCAACGTTGAGTGAAGGTAGCCAGACAGAAGAAATGATTCCACTTCTGTGAGGAGGAGGTAAGGAACAGGGAGTGGGAGGCTCCTGGGACCCTGATATGCAGCGGTGGTCTGGCTTTTACCTTGGTGGCATTTACACAGATGAGTTCAGTTTGTGATAATTCACATACAAGTTTTGGTTACGCTTTTATATGAGTATATATGTTACACTCCTATACATGTTTATTAAAAAGAAGTTCAGATGGTGTGATGCAAATGTGTTAAATGTGTGTGAGTGTGTGATTTGCAGTAGAGAGAGATGCTAGTGCACATGCTTTAAGGAGAAGGAACGTGTGTGCTAACACAGCTGAAAAGGCGTGGCTGGGTTCTTCTGCCTCCGGCTTCATCATCGAGGCCTGGCGACTCTCAGGGCTCCACTCTCCTTCAGGTCGGCTTTCCTTGGTGGACTTGCAGCTGGTGCTTCTCCCTTGTGGTCATGGGGTAGCTGCCATAGCACCAGACCACACACATTCTCTTTGAGTCACAGCAGCATCAAAAGCCCTGGGCTTGGGTGTTATGCCTGCATTGGGTCACCTCTCTACCCCTGGACTTGTCAGTCACTGTGACCAGTGGGACGGTGTAGCCGCTCAGCTCAGTCAGTAGCTGTCCTGAAGGAAGGGGATTCCCACCCAGACCACGCAGGGTTGAGAATAGGGAGATGTGGTTCTCAATGCATCTTCAGGGCTCTGTTTGAATAAGGGATGAATAGGTGTTTAGCAGATAACAGTGATGCTTACTACAGCTGTGGAAACACTTTAAAAGGCAAAAAGCACCACATGCGATATATTCATTCATTCAGCTACTCACTTGTTCATACGGGATCACCCAATGACAGCTCGTATGCTGCCATGTGGCAGGCATGGTATGGCACTGGCTCTGAGGGAGCTTCGTGCCAGCTGCTGCTGGAGCTCCGAGTGGCCAGTCCCACCACAGGAGTCTGGTCAGACCTCACTGCAGAAGTGTCCATTGAAGACACACTTGAGGGATGAGAAGCTGGTTGCCAGGTGAAGTTCAAAGCTTCCAGGAAAAAAAACATGGAGAAAGTCTTCCTCACACAGGATACAGGAAGCACTAACTATAAAAGAAAAACTATCAACTGGACCTCATGAAAATTCAGAGCTGCTGCTTGAGACATAAAAAGTCAGGCCACAGGCTGGGGAATATAATCTCAATTCATATATTTGAAAAAAAAGACATATCTGGAATGCATATGTCTTTTCATATGAGTTTTATAGACTTATAAAACTCAGTGATAAGGAGATGGTCAACTTGATTAAAAGATGGGCAGAAGATTTGAACAGATACCTCAGAGAGGAGACATAGTGGCCACATGACAAGATATTCAGCATCGTTAATCTTTAGGGAATTGAAATTAGAACCACACCCAACAGGATGACTAATAATTAAAAGATTCACAATACCAAGTGTTGGAGAAGGTATGGAACATCTGAGATTTTCATATATTTTTGGAAAAAGATCTGGCAGTTTTTTAGAAAACTAAACATACACCTACATTATGACCTAGTAACTCTACTTCTAGGCATTTAACCATGAGAAATCATAGCATATTTCCACAAAAATCTTGTGCAAGAGTTTCTGTAGTAAGCTTTATTCGCGATAGTCCCAAACTGCAAATGACTCACATGTTCATCAGCAAGTGAGTGGCTTAACAAACTGGTATGTCCCCACCATGGAGCACTTCCTGGCCAGAAAGAGGACAAATCTTGTGCAAGAGTTTCTGTAGTAAGCTTTATTCGCGATAGTCCCAAACTGCAAATGACCCACATGTTCATCAGCAAGTGAGTGGCTTAACAAACTGGTATGTCCCCACCATGGAGCACTTCCTGGCCAGAAAGAGGACGCAGCTGCTGGTTCATGCAGCGGCCTGGACAAGTCTCAGAAGGCGCTGTGCCGAGTGCAGGAAGCCTTGCACAGGAGCGTAGGTCCTGAGCTAGTCTGTTTCTGGGCAGTTTGGGACAGGCCCGGGGTGGGGCACTGGGAAGCATACAGGGTGATGGGAGTGCTCCGTGTCCTCCTTGGAGGAGTAGTTACACAGCTGGATACCCTTGTCAAATGCCATGGAACTGTTTACTTAAAATGGGGGCACTTAATTATAAATTATAAAAATCATAAGTCAGCGATGTTAGTTTAAAAAGTAGAAATAAGGAAACACAGAACCATATAAATCATCAGGCAGTCTGGTCCTGGAGTCTGGCCTCTTTGTGGCCAACTGTGCTGCCTGGCCCTTTCTGAATTTGAGTCCACTTTATGTATTGGGACTGCAGCTGCCAAGAGCCCATGAGTCTTTGGAGATAGCAAGTTTGCAGAAGTGACAGCTTTGTGCATACACCTGTATGAGTATATGTGTGCGTACATGTGTGTATTAGACACGCACACATACATATGCACATATGTGTGTATGTCTGTACATATGTGTGTGGTTGTTGTCTTAAGACTATACAGACATCTGAATCCTTCCTGGTATATGTTTCATTTCTCAGTCCCACTCTAGAAGAGGATCGAGTGCCAGCCTGATGGAGAGATGGCAGTCTGGTTCTTGTCTGACTGTGAGTGAAGTTGGTTGGCTCAGGGAGGGCTGCAAATGCCTTGGATAAGACCTATCTCACATGCTGTTCCGGTGGGGCCTGCAGCGTGGGTCAGCTTGCTGACTTCTTCATGCCTGTTCTTCTTTCACAGCTCCTGCTGCCCCTATATCAGATTTTAGAACACAACCTCATTGAGAATGTGATCCTGTTCATTTCACAATTCTAGTAGAGGCACTTTGTTAGCAGTAACCATATATTTTGGGTTTTTTTGTTTGTTTTTTTCCCACTCAGGGTTACCTTCCTGCCAACGTTGACCGAAGACCAGCCACTCTCCAGAGAAAACAAAAAGAATATTTTGCTTTTATTGAGCACTATTATGATTCTAGGAATGATGAAGTTCACCAGGATACATACAGACAGGTGGGAACTCTTTTTCTTTTTCAGATGTTCTTGAAGTACTCTAATTTGGTGATGATTTGTGAAAGGAAATGTTTTATCTAGCATGTCACAGATTTTAATTTTCTAATAAATAAATAAATTTGAAAATGAATAATGGCAAACTTCCTCTAATAGTAATACCTTGCTGTCTCCAGTTCCTCCTACAAACGTAAAAAGGATGTTTTTAATTGGAGTTACAAAACAGGTACCTGAGGTCCTGTTAGCAGTGCCCTGAGATCTGCCTCAGGAGGTGGTGGGTGTTTTGTATCTCAGTGATACAATTAAAGGGCTGTTTCTGAAGGTCCAGGACCAGGCATGTAACTAGATGGCCTCACGACAGATGCTGGGCTTGATGAGTGTTCTGCACTTTGGTGCTGTTAGGGGTTTGATATAGATAGACTAAAGGTGTGTTAATCAGCTCGATTTGGGGGGACACAGTTCAGTCCATGGCACAAGGTGTAGCCAATTTATCATTTTGCGACTTAGCTCAATACAAAATGGTCATAATTATGGCTTCTTGATCAGTCAGTTGACAGATGATGTGCGTAATGGGAAAAATACTTAAGATTGATTTACAATTCACAATGCATTCAGATTTCGCTGTTAGAATAGCTCTTTGAGGACTTTATAATTCTCACTCTTTGTAATATGTGAAAGTTGAAAATGGTCATTCTTAATTGGTGTTACTGTCTCTGCCACGCAGTTACTCTGGGAGACTGATTGGAGATACAGACTGCATTTGGATTTGTTTAGGGAAGTATTAGCTTACCTGGTTTATTTTTCTACCTCACTGGTTTTAGGAAATGGATGCATTTGGTATTGTTTTGAACATGTTTTTGATGTATTTTTATTCTAGAGAAAGACTTCCAGTGGATGACATTAGTATTTATCTGCAAGATTTACCAAGCAGTATTCTATTGTGAATTTCTGTAGGGAAAGTTAATTGGAAACAGATTGCATACATCTTTTAGTTACTGTGATAGGTAATAAAAAGATTCCATATTATTGTGAATTTCCCAGATATTTTCACATTAATATAAGTGGGAAACGTGTGATGTAATATGTGGTTGTCTTTTCTGTCTGCCTGATGGCTTTGATGCAGAGCAAGTGTGAACCCTGGGACTGTGCCCTTCTCGTCATTGCCCTCTTGGGCAGTCAGGCCCGACTTGGGGTTGGGGACCAATGTCTCTCTCTGCTGCCCATTCATGTGTGTTTGACTTGCCAGCTGCCTTTGACTGACCATCTGACCTGAGGAGTTCAGCACCACCGCCCGCCCACACCAGCAGAGGCAGCAGGAGCCCAGTGGCCTCAGCGTCTTCCCCCATTTGTCTTTTGTCCTTTCTTCATTTCCTTTTTTCTTTATTTTTCCTTTTTTTAGCAGCTGGCTGGTACAGGGATCAAACCCTGGATCTTGGTATCATCAGCATCACTCTAACCAACTGAGCTGACCAGCCAGCCTCATTTGATTTTCAAGTGTTTACTTTTTTAATTTTTTGCTGAAGATGTTATGTCAAAGCCACATGTAGTTGGTCTGAGATTCATCTTGTGTGTCTTTGGGTCGGTTCTACAGACCATCTTGGCCTTTGCCCTAGTTGCCTGATCCTGTGCATGATGGGGCAGGTGGGAGGAATGGAGGGGCTCACCAAGCCCCATCCGCCCAGCCTTACTGAGTACCCCCCTCTCTAATGCTGGATCGCCTCTTCCTGATGATGGGGCAGGGTGTGGGCTGTGATGTGTGCTCTGTGCTGTCTGCTTAATAAACGCATGACAGGCAGCCCTTGTGTAAGGTGGGCTGTGCTGGCCCTGGGCATGCAGAGGTGGATCAGACCCACTTGTGCCCCACAGGAGCTTACAGTGCTCATGCTGGGGACAGACGAATGTAACTGCTGGAAGAAGTGCTCTGAGGTTGGCCTGTCAGACTGCCCTGGTAGTAGACCTGGTGGCCCTCGTCCCTGCCTGCACCTGGGCTCCTGCATGTGGCTGGCTGGAGTCCTCTGACCTGGAAGTCTGGATGGAGGGTTGCTGCTGCCTCCTCTTCCTCCTCCTCCTCCTCCTCGTCCTCCTCACCTCTGTGTGTAGGTCTCCTTCAACATGCTCGCAGTTGCATGTGCACCTCAGCTTATTCCATTAGGCTGTTGGCCCACGGCCTTATGTGATCTTTACCAGTCACCTTTTGAAGGATGCAGAGCAGGCATTTTATAGGTGAGGAAGCTGAACCCCAGAGCCTAAGGGAATTGCCTAAGGCCACGGTACTAATAAGTGGCAGAGTGAGAAGATTGACCCAGTTTCCTGGGTGTCAGAATCCTCTGTGGGCATGTGTGAGGATGTTGGGGAATGAAACAAGAGGTAGGGTCCCCCTTGGCACTAACATGTACACATCCTCTCTCACCTGTTTGGGCTGCAGCCTGGATATGCAGGAGTGAGGACAGTGCTAGTGAGTGTGGGGTGTTCCTGTGGGACGTTGGGAGCCAGCCTGTGATGTCAGTTCAAATGTTCTTGTTTGGTTGCTCCATGAGCCCACAAGTTTCCTCTGCAGCGTCGGGAGCTTTATTATGGCTCTTGTGTCAGATGGTGGCAATGCACGAATCAGCTGACACCAGCAGAGACTTTCCAGTGCTTTTTATGAAAAGTGTCCTAGATTCCCCAAGGACTTTGTGAAATGGAGAAAAATGTGGAGAAAAATATTCCAAGAAGAAGCTGTCACAGCTGAGAACTTGTACACTATTGATGTACTTGAATTGCTCTCTGTGTCAGAGGCTGAAAATCAATGTTTACTAATTGCTATGGATTATATTACTAAATAACGGAGGGCCTGCTCTGCTCCTAATCATGCAGCACCACTGCGTGGTTGGGGAAGTGTCAAGCCTGTCATCCTAGGGCTGGGCGAACCTTGCTCAGTTGGAACATGCTCTTGGATACCTCCTCCTCCAGAGGACTTGGTAACGTAGAGAATGAGTATCTTGAGAAAGAGCGAGCAGATTAGAAGGCAGAGTAAGTTTGTCATTAAGTTCGTGCTGTTTTAATCATAATGCTGGTGATAACGTTTGTCATTTAAAATACTTGTGTCTTTCTCCTGCATCTCCAGATCCGCATAGACATCCCTCGAATGAGCCCCGAAGCACTGATACTTCAGGCCAAGGTGACTGAGGTAAGGGCCGCGGCCTGGAAATCTATGCCCACAGAGTCTCCTTTGGTGGAAGTGGTGATGTACACTGTACTAACAGGACAGTGGGTGCAGTTGAGGGCTTTACCCAGAAGCAAGGTGGGGGTGGCCGGTTCCTGGTGAGTTTGGCCCGTGTGGACGTAATTGCCGAAAAGAATCACTACTTGTTCTTTAAATATTTTTATTGTGTAATATTGATACACACAAAAGAATATATGTAAAACATATGTGTATATATAGTATATATTCATGATCCATGCCAGATTTAGGCACTAGAACCCAGCAGTGCTGACCAGCTGCATACATGACCACAGACTCGAACCTGACTGATGGTGCTGAAGCTGCTTCTATGTTCTGTTCCCTCACTTGCAGCCCCTACCCAGGAGATGGATGGCCTGCCCCTCTCCTGACTTGCATGTTTATGATTCTTCATAAGTCTGATACATGTCATGTAATACTAAGAAAATCACATATTATTTAGTTTTCATCTTTTGGAGCTGTATCATTCTGTGTGTAGTCTAGTCTCTGCAGCTTGAGTTTTTTCTCTCTACATTATTTTCGAAGATTCATCTAATCTATCATATCTCATTGTATAATGGTTCATTATTTAAATATCTCTCTCTGTAGCCTTTTTGCTGTGGATGGACACTTGGGTTGTTTCTAATGTTTGCTGTTAAGAATAGTTTTGCCTGGAACCTTCACGTACATTTATGCAGTTACCCATGGGCAAGAATTTCTCCAGGGTGTTTCCGAACGAGTATAATTGTTGCATTGTTGGGTGTGTGTCTGTTAAACTTTCAAGATAATGTCCACTTGCTTCCTGGATGGGTTCTACTATGGAACTCTCGCTTGAGGGGTATTAGAGTTCCTTCCTGTGAGCTGGCCACTCTTGTCCTTGCCAATTCTTGATATTGTCAGAATACTTAATTTTTGTTTCTCTGGTGGATATACTTACTGTTCTCCTAGTTTTCATTTCTCTAGTTACTGGTGGAGTTAAACATCTTTTCATCTATTTATGGACATCTTCTGTGTTCCCCCTTCTGGGAAATACTTGTTTCTATTTTTGCCTTTTTTTTTTTTTATATATATATATATATTTTTTAAAGATGACTGGTAAGGGGATCTTAACCCTTGACTTGGTGTTGTCAGCACCACGCTCTCCAAGGTGAGCCACAGGCTGGCCCTCGCATTTTTCTTTTGGGTTGTTGATCTAATTCTTTATTGGTCGTTGATCTTTACGTGTTAGAGATCCTAATTTGTTGTCAGTTTGTATGTTGCAAATATCTTTCAGTCTGTGGTTTGTTTTTCACTTTCTTCTTGGTGGCTGTTGATGATCAGAAGTTCTTAATTTTAGTGTAGTTGAACTTATCAATCATTTCTTTTATGGGTAGCACTGGTATGTTTCACTTAAGAATTCTTTTTCTGCACTTACATCATAGAGATGTTCTCCAATATTTTCATCTAAAAGTTTTGCTTTTCACACCTCTGTGTTTAATCCATCTATAATTGATGCTTTTGTATGGTACGAGGTAGGAATCAGTTTAATTTTCTCATGTGGTGATCCGTTAGACCCAGCACCATTTGTAGACTCTAGCTTGTCTCCCGTATTTGCAGTGTCACTTCTGTTTTATATCATTGTCACCTTTTCACAGATCCGTTTTCTGTTCTCTACTTTGTCCCAGTGTTTAGGTTGCCTTCCCTTAATACCACACCCTGCTAATTAAATTAGCTTTAAAATGTATTACTCTTCGGTAGGTAGTTCACGCCCCGCTTTTTTCTCCTCTTCACAGTTGACTGGGGGGTCTGACTCTTTGCTCCTTCACATAAATCACAGGATCAGTTTGCCAAGTTCTTTTTTTCTTGTCTCTTTTTTGTTTTTAAAGTCTTTTTATTTTATGATTGAAATTCTACAGAATCAGTTTTGGAGAATTGACATTTTTATGAGATCTAGTCTTCATTTTTATGAATATGCTAGTTTCCCATTTTTTAGGGCATTTTTAATGCCTTTCAATGAAGTTTTAAAATTTTCCCCATAAAGGGTATTGTGTATGTTTTATTGGATTTATTCTTAGTTATCGTATTTTTTGTTGTTGCTGTAATACTTGGTATGTGTTTAAAGTTGAATTTTCTTATTGTTTGAAATATTTTGTTTTGCATCTTGATTGCTCCAGTAAATGCACTTAGAAATTTTGACATCTCCTGTGTGTGCAAAAAAAAAAAACAAAAAAAACCAGGATTGTTAAAGCAAAAGTATTTATAGATTACAGAACACAAAAAGAGAAAATTAGTTTTCAACTGAAGTAGTCATTTTGAGATACTTCTCTTTGATTGTTCTTTTCAGTAGTTGTGCTTATCCTATCTGGAAAACAAGGGATATCATAACCTCCTTTTTACTTTTTTTTTTTGATAGAAAATAGTCTGCTACAAGACCTTTGGTTATTTTTTTTCTTACCACTTGCCACAGTCCTTGTAGAGCTGACCCCTCATGCCACTTGGTCACAGAGTGTGGATCCTGAGTCACCTCTAGTTGGTGTCAGTTTATCTTCTTGTCTTTGACCTTGATCCCATTGGTTTGGAATGCCTCTTCCAGGCAGTGGGTCTCACTTAGCTCCTGCATGTTCCCCTTGGAGGTGCCAATGCTCTCTAGGTCCCGGCTCCGCAGAGTGAATCAACCTGAGGGGCAGATGGGCTTCTGGGCAGGAGGCGGGTCTGGTAGGCTGACCCAGTGTGTTGAGGGTAACTCGAGCACAACCCTGTGTGTGTGGGGAAATTAAATGATGAGTAAGGGGCTCTAGGAAAAATTTTGAAATGTTGGTCTTGTCTTAGCCAGTAGGCAAAATCGAGTTATGATTTCTGGCATTGTAGATGTTAGGCTTAGATATATCTGCAAGTGACAGCAAATCCGTAGGGATAATGGCTTCAGAAGACAGTTTATTACTGTCTCCAGTACTAGGTCATTGTCAGCAAATTGGTTGCTTTTCTATGCTTGGCTTTTACCTCATGGAAGGAGCCTTGCTCTTAGTTTTAAAATCATAAGTGGGGCTGGCCAGTTAGCTCAGTTGTTTAGAGTGCGGTGTTATTATACTAGGGTCTAGTGTTTGGATCCCCATACCAGCCAGCCACCAAAAGACATCATACATTGTAGTTGGGTTTATCAAATCCTTTTCTTCCCATTATCTGAGATAATGCTTTTGCTTCTTTAATCTATTAATGTGGTGAATTTTATTAGTAGATTTCATAGTACTGAGCCAACTGTACATTTCCTGAAATAAATCCAAATTGGTCATGATGGATTTTTAAAAAATATTTTATTGACACATAATAATTGTATATTTATGGGGTACTGTGTGATATTTCAATATGTGCATACAGTGTGTAATTATTAGATCAGGTCAGTCACATATCCATCACCTCAAATGTTTATCTTTTTTTGTTGTGTTGGGAACATTCAAAATCCTAATTGAAAGTATACAATAAATTGTTGTTGATTATAGCCACCCTACAGGGCTATAGAACACTAGATCTTGGGCCGGCCCAGTGGCGCACTGCTACAGTGCGCCGCTTGGGAGCGCGGTGGCGCTCCCGCCAAGGGTTCGGATCCCACATACAGACCGGTTCCCGCTCACTGGCTGAGCGAGGTGTGGGAGCAACACTGAGGGTTGCGATCCTGTTACCGGTCCTGGTCTGGTACGGGCGCGACACTGAGGGTTGCGATCCGTTGCTGGACACGAAAAAAAAAGACAAAAAGGAAAAAAAAAAAAAGAACACTAGATCTTATTCTTACTATCTAGCTGTAATTTTGTGTCTTTTAACCAACCTCTTCCTGTCTCTTCTTCCCCTGCCCTTCCTAGTCTCTGATAACCATCATTCTGCTGTCTCCTTCTGTGTAGTCAACTTTCTTAGCTCCCACATATGGGTGAGCACATGTGGTATTTCTCATTCTGTTTCTGGCTTATTTCTCTTAACATAATGCCCTCCAGCTCATCTGTGTTGCTGCAAATGACAGGGTTTTATTCTTTTTTTTTTTTTTTTTTGTGGCTGAGTATTATTCCAGTGTGTGTGTGTGTGTGTGTGTGTGTACACACCACATTTTCTTTATCCCTTCATCCGTTGATGGACACTTAGGTTGATTCCATATCTTGGCTATTGTGAATAGTGCAGCAATAAACATGGGAGTACAAGTATCTCTTTGATATACTGATGTCCTTTTTTTTTTTTTTCTGATATATATACCTAGTAGTGGGGTTGCTGGATCAAATAATAGTTCTATTTTCAGGAACGTCTGTACTGTTTTCCATGGCTGTACTAATTTACATTTCTACCAATAGCATATGAGTTCTCCTTTCTCTAAATCCTTGTCAGCATTTGTTATTTTCTTTTTGTTAATAGCCAATCTAACTAGAGTGAGTTAATGATATCTCATCGTGGTTTTGATTTGCATTTCCCTGATGACTAGTGATGAAGACTTTTTCATATACTTGTTGGCTATTTGTATATCTTCTTCTGAGAAATGTCTGTTCAGCTCATTTGCACATTTTTTGACCAGATTATTATAGTTATTTTTTCTCTGCTGTTGAGTTTCTTACATATTAGAGGTATTAATCCCTTGTTGGATGAATAGCTTGCAGATATTTTCTCCCATTCTACAGGTTGTCTGTTCACTCTGTTGATTGTTTCCTTTACTGTGCAGAAGCTTTGTGGTATGATATAATCCCATTTGTCTATTTTTGCTTTCGTTGCCTGTGCTTTCGAGGTCTTATACAATGTAAGTCTTCTCCCAGAACAATGTCCTGAAGCATTTCTCCTATGTTTTCTTCTAGTAGTTTCATAGTTTCAGGTCTTATATTTAAGTCTCTAATTCATTTTGAGTTGTTTTTTGTATATAGTGAGAGAGGGGTCTCTAGTTTCATTCTTCTGCAAATGGATATCCACTTTCTCCAGCATCATTTATTGAATAGACCTGTCCTTCCCTTAATGAATATTTTTGGCACCTTTGTCAAAAATATGTGGATTTATTTCTGGGTTCTCTATTCTGTTCCATTGGTCTATATGTCTATTTTTATGCCAATATCATGTGTTTTGGCTACTCTACTACAAAAATATTTTGTAATGTATTTTGAAGTCAAGTAGTGTGATGCCTCTAGCTTTGTTCTTTTTACCCAGGATTGGTTGGCTATTCAGGGTTTTTGTGGTTCCATATGAATTTTGGGATTTTTTTTCCCTTCTATTTCTATAAAGGATGTCATTGGTATTTTAATAGGGATTGCATTGAATCTGTACATTGCTCTGGGTGGTATGGTAATTTTTACAGTATTCTTCCAATCCATGACATTGGATGACTTTTCATGTCTTCATGTCCTCTTCAGTTTCCTTCATCAGTGTTGTATCGGTTTCCTTGTAGAGATTTCTCACCTCCTTGGTTAAATTTGTTTCCAGTTTAAGAAAAATTTTTTAGTAGCTATTGCAGATGAGATTGCTTTCTTGATTTCTTTTCCAGCTTGCTTGTTATTGGTGTGCATAAACAGTACTGATTTTTGTATGTTGGTTTTTGTATCCTGCAACTATACTGAATTTGTTTATCAGTTTTAAGAGTTTTTGTGATGGAACTTTTAGGGTTTTCTGTATATAAGATCATGTTGCCTGTATACAAGGACAGTTTAATTTGCTCCTTTCCAATTTGGATGCCCTTTATTTCTTTTTCTTGCCTAATTGCTCTGGCTAGGACTTACAGTACAATGTTAAATATGATTGGTGAGAGTGGGCATCCTTCTCTTATTCCAGTTAAGTGTGATATTAGCTATGGGTTTGTCATATATGGCCTTTATTATGTTGAGATACATTCTTTCTCTACCTCATTTGTTGAGGTTTTTTACTGTGAAGGGATGTTGAATTTTATCAATTGCTTTTTCTGTGTCAATTGAGATGATCATGTTTTTTCTTCTTCATTATGTTGATGTGATGTATCTGTTTATTGCATTGCATGTGTTGAACCATCCTTGCATTAAAATCTCACTTGGATTTTAATGATCATGATGAATGATCTTTTTAATGTGTGGCTGGATTCTGTTTGCTAGTATTTTGTTGAGGATTTTTGCATCTTTGTTGATCAGAGATATTGGCCTATATTTTTTTTTTCTCATTTTTGTTGCATTCTTGTCTGGTTTTGGTATCAGGGTGATGCTGGCCTCATAGAATGAGTTTGGAAGAATTCTCTCTTCTTCAATTTTCTGGAAGAGTTTGAGAATAATTGGTATTAATTCTTCTTGAAATGCTTGCTAGAATTTAGCAGTGAAGCCATCAGGTGGGCATTTTTTTATCCCAAATTTTTAATTTCTACTTACTATATAGACCTATAATCACATAATTTTCTCTGTGTTCTAATCTGAATTTCTTTATGAAAATGTGGTGGGCACTCAATATGGATGTCCTCAAGAAAGGATGACATGCCACCTTTAAAACAGTCATTTTGGGGTCTGTAAGCATTCTGTGTTTGAAGACTTTACTTTGTGTTCTCTTTTAGGTATTTTTATTTCTATTGTGATACATGTAGGTACTTTTAAATTTAAACTTAAAGTAAAAAAAATATATATACCAGGATGTGAGTGAAATATTACTAGAATTAAGTCTTTGGCTGTTAATGTTTCTTGGAATATGTAGGCCTTTGTGTGGAAGATTTTGCTCTTTATCAACTCAGGAAAGCTTTTTTTTTTCTTTTCTAATTACCTTACATGTTCTCAAAATGCTCCATTTCAGTAATATATTTCTGCCTTCTAATGATTTTATATACCCGTGTAACTACCACCACATTGAAGACATGGACCACTGCATGAGCTAATAGCTTCCCTTGTGTCCTGCTCCATTACCTGCTACCCAGCCTTAGGGAACCACTGATCTTGTTTCTGTCATTGGACAATAGAGTTGTCTTTCTAGAGTTCATCTGAATGGAATCATACCAGTGCAGATGGAAAACGTGCATGTGTACTTTATTGTGTCTGGAGTCTTCTGCTAAGCGTGTGATGTCTTTTTTGGATTCATCCATTTCCTGCGTGTGTCACTATTTCATTCCTTTTATTTCTGAGTAGTATCCCATCTCAGAGATACATCACCGTTTGCTTATCCACTCCCCTACTGATGAACATTTGGGTTGCTCCCGTTTTTTTTCTATTAAGAATATACCTGCTATAAATATTTGTGTACAAGTGTTTCTAAGGATATTTGGTTTCAGTTTTCTTTGTAAATACTTAGAGGTGGGGATGCTGGGGCCTATGGTAGGTGTATGTATAACTTTGTAGGAAATGACCACTGTTTTCCCAAGAAGTTACTATTTTACCTTCCTAACTATGATGTGTTAGAGTTCTTGTTGCTCTGAATTCTTGCTAACACTTGCCCTTGTCAGTCTTTTATGTTGTATACGTTCTAGTGGGTGGGTAGTATAATTTCATCATGGTTTTAATTTGCGATTCTTTTATGACTGTTGCTGATAAATATACTTTCTTGTGCTGATTGATCATATGCACATCTTTTGTAAAAAAGTGTCCCTTCAAGTCCTCTGCCCTTGTTTATTAGGTCAGTTGTCTTCTTGTTTTTGAGTTGGGAGAATTCTTTATATATTTTGCATTCAGTTCTGTCAGATATGTTTTGCCAATGTTTTCTCCGGGTGTGGTGCTTAATTTTTAAAAATTGGTTATGAATATTCATGAGATACAAAGCTGATTGTCACCCCTCATGCCCATGATGTGTGGTTTTAAGTCCTCTTTAAAAGTTTGATAGGATTCAGTTGAGCCATTTGGACTTGCACTTTTCTTTGTTAGGAGATTGTTAATTAGGGCTTCAATCTCCTTGCTTGTTAATTAGGGCTTCAGTCTCCTTGCTTGTTATTGGTCTGTTCAGGTTATCTATCTCTTCTTGGTTCAGTCTCGGCAGTTTGTATGTGTCTAGAAACTTATCCATATCTTCCAGATGTTCATATTTGTTGTCATACATTTGTTTATAATACTGTCCAATGATTCTTTGTATTTCTGTGGTATCGGTTGTAATGTCTCCATTTTCATTTCTGATTTTTGTTATTTGGGTCTTCTTTTTTTTATTAACCTGGCTAATGGTTTTTCTATTTTATTTATCTTCTCGAAAAGCTAACTTTTAGTTTTGTTGATCTTTTCTTTTATTTTTTGGATCTCTATTTCATTTAGTTCTGCTCTGATCTTAATTATTTCTTTCCGTCTACTACCTTTAGGTTTGGATTGTTGTTTTTCAAGTTCTTTGAGGCATAGTGTTAGGTCGTTTATTTGAAGTCTTTCCATTCTTTTGATGTAAGCGTTTATTGCAATAAGTTTGCCTCTTAGTACTGCTTTTGCAGTATCCCACAGGTTTTAGTATGATGTATCTTTATTTTCATTAATTTCTAGAAATTTTTCAATTTCCTGTTTAATTTCTTCTTGGACCCATAGGTCATTCAGGAGCCTATTATTTAGTTTCCATGTATTTGTATAGTTTCCAGAGTTTTGCTTATTATTAATTTCTAATTTTAGTCCATCGTGGTCTGAAAAGATACTTGGAATGATTTCAGTTTTTTCAATTTTGCTGAGGCTAGATTTGTGACCTAATATGTGGTCTATCCTGGAGAATGTTCCATGAGCTGATGAGAAGACAGTGTATTCTTTACTTGTTGGGTGAAATGTTCTGTATATATCTGCCCAGTCCAGTTGGTCTAATGTGTAGTTTAAATCCCGTGTATTTTTGTTGATTTGTTGCCTGGAAGATCTATCCCATACTGAGAGAAGGGTGTTCAGATCACCCACTATTAATGTATTAGGGCTTATTTCTTTCTTTGGGTCTAAGAGTGTTTGCTTTATATTATATATCTGGGCACATATATGTTTATGATATGTCTTCTAGCTGGATTGAACCTTTTATCATTATATAGTGGCCTTCTTTGTCTCTTTTTATGCTTTTTGGGTTAAAATCTATTTTATCTGTTTTTGGTTTCCATTTGCATGGTTTATCTTTTTCCATCCCTTCACTTTTAGTCTGTTGTGTCTCTGTATGTGAGGTGGGTCTCTTGAAGACAGCATATACTTGGGTCTGGCTTTTTAATCCAATCAATCAATCTGAGCCTTTTGAATGGGGAGTTTAATCCATTCACATTTAGGGTGGTTATTGACAGATATTGTTTAATTCTTGTCATTTAATTGCTTTTTGTTTAGATGTTTTAAATATCTTTTGATCCTTACTTCTCCTTTTATTTCTCTTCTTCAATGTTAGTTGGATATTTGAGGTGGCATGATTTTGCTTCTTGCTTTTTCTCACTGGCATTTTTTTTTTTTTTTTTTTTTTTT
>NW_007728533.1:156292-207345 GCF_000696425.1 Galeopterus variegatus | reverse complement strand
TCGCTCAGCCAGTGAGCGGGAACCGGTCTGTATGTGGGATCCGAACCCTCGGCGGGAGTGCCGCTGCGCTTCCCAAGCGGCGCACTACAGCAGTGCGCCACTGGGCCGGCCCGGCATTTTTGTTTTAACAGCAGGTTTTGCTTTCTTTTATATCTGTGGTAGTGACATTCATTATTCAGATTCCAGATGAAGGACTTCCTTCAGAATTTCTTGCAGGGATGGTTGTGTGGTGGTGAACTCCCACAATTTTTGTTTGTTTGGGAAATACACTATTTCTCCCTCATTTCTGAAGGAGAGCGTTGTTGGGTAAAGAATTCTTGGCTGGCAATTTTTTTTTGTAGTGTTTTGAATATATCATTCCACTTTCTTCTGGCCTGTATGGTTTCAGTTGAGAAGTCTGCTGTTAGTCTGATAGGGGTTCCCTTATAGGTGACTTGATGCTTTTCTCTTGCTGCTTTTAGAATTCTCTGTCTTTGAGCTTTGCAAATTTGACTATAATGTGTCTTAGAGAGGATCTTTTTGGATTGAATCTGTTTGTGGACCTTTGAGCTTCCTGGATCTGACGGTCTGCATCTCTCCCTTCCCGTGGGAAGTTTTCTGTTATTATTTCTTTGAATATATTTTCAATACCTTTTCCTTTCTCCTCCCCTTCTGGAATACCCACAATTTGGATGTTAGAGTGCTTGAGGTTGTCTGCTATCTCTTTCAGATTTTCCTCATTATTTTAAATTCTTTTTTCCTTCTTTTTTTTTGTCTGCCTGAGTTATTTCAAAAAGACCATCTTCGAGATCTGAAATTCTTTCTTCTGCTTGCTCTGGCCTGCTGCTTAAGCTCTCTGTTGTGTTTTTTATTTCAATAAGTGAATCTTTCATTTCTAGTAGTTCTGCTACATTCTTTTTTAAGGTATTAATCTCTTTGTAAATTTCCTCCTTCATATTCTGGATATTTTTTCTTGTTTCCTTGTTTTCTCTAATTGTGTCTTCTTTTATTTCTTCAAGCTTTCTTAAGATCATTGCTTGGAATTCTTTTTCAGACATTTCAAGGATTCCCTGTTCTATGGGGTCTGAAATTTGAGCATTACTGTATTCCTTTGGTGGTGTCATATCCTCTCGTTTGTTTGTAGTTCTAGTATTTTTTCATTGATGTTTGGTCATCTGGTAGAGGACTTGCTTCTTCTGTCACTTTGGGGTTGGCTATGAGGATAAAGACTTCTTCTTCTATTTGCAGGCTCTACTGGTGACTCTTCTTATATCATTGTAGTCAAGTGAGTGGCAGGCTTCCTGTACAGTGGCCCTGGCTGCTACTGTGATGGTGAACTGTCCTTGTGGTGACAGTAGGTGTGGCGGTATCTATATTACACCACCTTAGCCCCTGTTCTAGCTTTCCATGGCTGTAGACTGAGCCCCTGGCGCTGTGCAGGTCTCAGCTCACCTTGGTGTCTCCTGGGCTATGTGTGCTTCCCTTCCCCCTGGGCCCTTCAACTGAGCCCCAGTGTCACGTGTGTCTTGGCTCACCTCAGCGGCTGCTGCTGGACTGTGTGCACTTCCCTCTGGGCCTTAGACTGAGCCCTGGTGCCACAGGGGTCTCTGCTCACCTCAGTGGCTGCTGGGCTGTGTGCGCTTCCCTCTGGGCCTCAGGCTGAACCTTGGTGCTGGTGCTGCAAGGGTCTGGTCTCAGCTCACCTTGGTGGCTGCTGGATTGTGTGCATTTCCGTTTCCCCCAGGGCCTTAGACTGGGCCCCGGTGCTGCAGGGGTCTGCTGGGCTGTGTGCACTTCCCTTCCCCTTGGGGCCTTAGACGGGACTCAGTGCCACAAAGGTCTGGTTTCAGCTCACCTTGGTGGCTGCTCGGCTGTGTGCGCTTCCCTCTGGGCTGTAGACTCTTTTTTTTTTTTGATAGGAGACTTTTTCTTACTGATTCTTCCTTGTAATTGGTCTTTTCAAGTTTTCTATTTCTTGGTTCTATTTTGGCAGATTGTATGTGTCCAGAAATTTATCTGTTTCTTCTAGGTTTTCTGGTTTGTTGGCATATAGTTATTCATAATAGTCTCTAATGATACTTTGTATTTCTTTCTTTTTTTTTTTTTAAAAGATGACCGGTAAGGGGATCTTAACCCTTGCCTTGGTGTTATCAGCACCGCACTCTCCCGAGTGAGCAAACCGGCCATCCCTATATGGGATCCGAACCCGTGGCCTTGGTGTTATCAGCACTGCACTCTCCCGAGTGAGCCACAGGCCGGCCCGATACTTTGTATTTCTGTGGTATCAGTTGTAATGTTTCCTTTTTTGTTTCTGATATTATTTATTTGAGTCTTTTTTTCTTGGTTAGTCTAACTAATGGTTTGTTGATTTTGCTTATCTTTTCAAAAAAACAAAATTTTGTTTTGTTGATCTTTTGTATTTTTTTTTTTAGCCTCAATGTTGTTTATTTCTGCTTTGGTCTTGATGATTTCTTTTCTTCTACTAATTTTGGGTTTCATTTGTTTTTGCTTTTCTTTTTCCTTGAGATGCATTGTTAGGTTGTTTTTTTTTGAAATCTTTCTACTTTTTGGATGTAAGTATTTATTGCTGTATATGGTTCTCCTAATACTGCTTTGGCTGTATCCCATAGGTTTTTGTATGTTGTGTTTCTTGTTTCATTTGTTTCAAGAAATTTTTATTTTATTTTATTTTTTATTGTATTGGTGGCTGTCTAGTCAGCGTAGGGGTTGAACCATTGAATCCTTGAGCTTGGTGGAGCTTGGTGTTATCACCACCATGCTCTAACCAGCTGAGCTAATGGTGAGCACCTGTTTCAAGAAATTTTTAAGTCTCTTTAATTTTTTTATTGACCATTGGTCATTCAGAAGTGTTTTTTTTTTTTTTTTCTTTTCCCTTTTTGACCGGCAACGGGATTGCAACCCTCAGTGTTGCTCCCGCACTCGTATAACTTCGTATAATGTATGCTATACGAAGTTATTACGACTGTAGCAGTGCGCCACTGGGCCGGCCCCATTTGTGCACTTTTAAATGTTGCTCTGTTGATTTCTGGTTTTATTCCATTTTGGTCAGAGAATATACTTGGTAGAATCTCAGTTTTTAAAAATGTGTTGAGACTTGTTTTGTGGCCAAACATATGGTCAGCACTGGAGAATATTCTGTGGCTGATGTAAAGAATATATATTCTGCAGCTGTTGGATGAAATTTTCTGTGTCTCTTAAGTTCCATTTGGTCTGTTGTATGGTTTAAATTTAATGTTTCTTTGTTTATTTTCTGTAGATGATCTGTTAAATGCTGAGACTGGGGTGGTAAAGTCCCCAACTATTATTTTGTTGGAGTCTGTCTCTTCATTTAGATCTAATAACATTTGCTTTATATATATGAGCGCTCCAATGTTGGGTGCATATGTGATGGTACTGCAAAATTTTATGGAAAAATGGAATTCAGAGATAATGTGGATCTTTCTGTGAGCTTTTTGTTTGTTTGTTTTTTTTTTGTCTTTTGTCTTTTTCCGTGTCCGGCAACGGATCGCAACCCTCAGTGTTGCCCCCGTACCGGACCAGGGACCGGCAACAGGACTGCAAACCTCGGCGTTGCTCCCGCGCCTCGCTCAGCCAGTGAGCGGGAGCCGGTCCATATGTGGGATCCGAACCCTCGGGCGGGAGCGCCACCGCGCTTCCCAAGCGGCGCACTACCCAGTGCGCCACCGGGCCGGCCCCACTGTGAGCTTTTTGGAAGACTCCTTGTATATTTCCAACTCTTATATCCTCTGTTGAATTGATTCCTTTCTCATTATATAGTAACCTTCCTTGTCTCTTTTTTATAGTTTTGACTTAGTCTGTTTTATCTAAGTAAAGCTACTCCTGCTCACTTTTGGTTTCTGTTTGCATGGAATACTTTTTTCTCTTTCTTTACTTTCAGTCTACATGTGTCTTTACAGGTGAAGTGAATTTCTTGTAGGTAGTATATAGTTGTCTTTTTAAAAAAAAATTCAGCAGTCTATATCTTTTATTTGGGGATTTAGTTCATTTATATTCAAGGTAATTATTGATAGGTGTGGACCTACTCCTGTTGTTTCGTTGAATTTTTTCTGGTTATTTTGTGTATCCCTTGTTTCTTCCTGTCTTATTGTTTATCATTGCAATTTGGTGATTTTCTGTATTGATGAGATTTCTTTCTTTCTTTTTCCCCTTTTGGTATCTGCTTTACCAGTGAGTTTTATACTTTTGTGTGTTTTCATGATGGTGGTTATCGTCTTTTTGCTTTCATATGTAAGACTCCTTTGAGAATTTCTTGTAAGGTGATCTAGTGATGATGAATTCCCTCACTTTTTGCTTGTCTGGGAAAGAGTTTATTTTTCATTTTTAAAGGATAGCTTTGCTGTATATAGTATTTTAGGCTTACAATTTTTTTTCTTTCAGCATTCCGGAAGTATCATCACATTCTCTCCTGTCCTGTAAAGTTTCTGCTGAGAAATCTGTTAGTCTAATGGGAATTACCTTCTATGGGACCTGATACTTTTCTCTTGCTGTTTTTTAGAATTCTCTTTGTCTTTGACTTTTGGCAATTTGAGTATAATGTGCTTTGGAGAAGACCTTTTTGGGTTGAATCTATTTGAGGATCTTTTAGCTTCCAGGGTCTGGATGTTCATATTCCCAAGATGTGGGATATTTTCAGCTATTAATTCATTAAATAGGCTTTCTATGCCTTTTTCTGTCTCATTTTCTTTTGGAAGTCCCATAATATGAACATTTGCTTGCTTAGTGGTGTCCCATAATTCCTGAAGTCTTTCTTTACTCTTTTTTATCCTCTCCCCTACCTTGAGTAATTTTAAACAACCTATCTAGGTAATTTTAAATGACCTGTCTTCAAGCTTAGAGATTCTTTCTTCAGCTTGATCTAGTCTGCTGTTGAAGCTCTCTATTGTATTTTCTAGTTCATTCATTGAATTCTTCAGCTGCAAGATTTCTCTTTGGGTCTTTTCAAAATTTTTTGCTCATATCATGAATTATTATTCTGATTTTGTGAAATTGTCTTTCTTTATTCTCTTGTATCTCATTGAGTTTTCTTAAGATTATTATTTTGAAACTCTTTTCTGGTACTTCGTAGTTTTCCTTTTCTGTGCGGCCTGTCACTGGCATATTATTGTGTTTCTTTAGTTGTGTCATATTTCCTTGCTTTTAATGTTTTTTTTGTCCCTATATTGATGTGTGTGCATCTGGTGGAAAAATTTCCTGTTCTACATGTCACAGAGTGTCTTTCATAGAGAAAGTCTTTCACCTTTAGGTGGGTCTCAGTGTGCTGGTTGGGAAATGTGTGGTGATTCTGGTTCCATGTAGATGCAGTGATATGGTCTCTGAGCAGCTTCTTCAGCTGCAATCAATATCATTGATAACTGTGGGTGTTTATAGGACATAGTCTTTAGAAGTTTGTGGCAGCAGTGGCATAGGTTGTTAAGGTCTTTTGTGGCAAGAACTTGTGGGTTCCTCTTATTCTTGTTTCCCTCACAATGGGGAGACTTTGCCTAGGAGATCCCTCTCAGTGTTGTTTCTTTCACAACTTGTGGGAAGCTGCAGCAGTGGTGGGTTCCAGGTGTAGAGTTGCTGTGGAACCAGGATCCTAGGCCTGAGTCTCGTGAACCCATAGTGGCACCTAGGTTTTGGGGTGCAGGTTCACTATGGCAAGGTGGCATGTAGCTTTCCTACAGTCTCAGGATCTTTGACTTTGAGGCCCCTCCTCGAGCTTGGGGCAGGGCACAGCACTGGCTCAGCTCTGGGGAAGAAGGTGTGCCCTGGTGGTTTGGGCCCAGGGAGCAGACTATAGTTGTAATTCAGGAACCAGAGCCAATAGAGCTCATTGATTACTTGGGTCCCAGGGGATGAGGCAACATGTAGTGGTAACTGTGGACCCTAGGATAGTGGGACCTGGCAATACATCAGACTGTGTGAGGCCAGGTGCAGTAGCAGCAATGACCCAGAATGGTGGGGTACACCTTTAATTTGGGTCCTGGGGGGGCATGGAGCAGCACAGTGCTAACTACACTTCTTGGAGAAAGAAATGTCTCAGCATCTCAGTCTCTGAGGGGCTATTCTCGCTTTCTGGAAGCAGGGCCCTAGAGTTGTTTGGCCTGTAGGATTAGGGTGTCTCAGCTCAGCCACTGCTCTGTTTCCCTGGGATATGGGATACTATGTCAGCTCAGTTCTGGGGTACATAGCTTCTCTGCTCAGCCCAGACACCAATTCACCAGGGGGGTGATGTGCCATTTCAGCTCAGGCTGAAGGGTGTGGGGTGCAGTTGTGACTGGCAGGTGTAGTTGGAGCATCTCCCCAGCCATGTAGCTTCTCAGGGTAGGGTATAATAGCTGCTTGCAGCTTGGCTTGTGGGTGTTAGGCCACCAGGTAGAGGTGGTTCTGTAGCAGTATAGCCTCTGGGATGAAAGGATGCTGTGGCCACTTGGCCTGGAGCAAGACACACTTCAGAAGTAGTTCCAGTTCCAAAGTGGTATAGCCAGTAGCTGTGCAGGCCACAGAGGACAGGGCGTGTTGGCCCCTTCTCTGGGGGAGCACAACTGTGTGGACTCCAGGCAGCTCCCTCAGCTGGCCTTATAGTTTGTGTGGACTATGGGGGTCTCCAGCGGTGAAGACTATACTTATCCAAGGCATTGAGGGGGCTGCTGGGGCATCTCTCTTACCTTTTCCCAGCAGGAAGAAGCTCCTCCCGGCTCCCAGCCGTTCCTGGCTGGGTGGTGGAGGCCGGTGTTTCCTCATTCTCTCTTTGGCCATCCTCAGTTCCTGTGCTTACTAGCGTTTCTGTTACTTCTTTGATGTCCTTTGGAGCTCTGCTTTAGTTATTTTAATCCAAATGTAGTTGTTTATTTGTTGTTTTCTTTCTGGGAGAGATGAGTGGGAAGGTCTTCTATTTGGCCATCTTGCTCTATTGATAATAGTTTTTTTTAGTGCATCGCAGGACTACGTTTGTTAAAATCTAATGTGTTATACTGCCAGAAATGGAAGTCAAGTTTCTCTTTAATTTGAAAAATGCTTTCTAACCATTTATTGATTCTCCAGTCATGCTTTGACATGTAATCATATCAGTCGTGTTAAATATTTGTTCTGGTAATAGTGACACTATAATGTTTTATTTGAAAGTATTGTTTCTTTTAAGTACTTAGTTTTGAACATAGTGAAGTCTCTGTGTTTTGGTAACCTATGAAGACACCTGACAATGGCACAAAATTTGGGATGTAAATTAACATATTTGAATGAAGTGAATATTCAGTAATTTAACACCAAACATGGCATTATTGCTAAGTTAAAATGAGAGTTCTACACATTGATTATGTTGTATGCATATATATATTTGGGAGTTATCTTGGTGTACTTGAGTGTATATTTTGGGTGATATGTTTGCCTTTTAATCCATTCTGGATTTTTTATGGACTATTATTTTGGTTTCATTTATCAGGTGTTATAATTCATTTGGGGGGAATGTTCCTTGAATCATGTTGCAAAAACTTCAGTTGTAAGTAACTTCTATCTGAGCCTGCAATGCCAGAGGGTTTTGAGGGATATAAATCCCGCAGGTCTTCTCAACAGAACTCTATTTTTTGTTGCTCCTTTCACAGAAATTACCTCATGGTGTTTTATATGCTGTGAAGTCATATTGCTGATGCACGTGGTAGAGGTACGATGTTTTAAGTTTCTGAAGCCAGATTTTTTTAATAAGTAATCATGAACACAGCAATATTTTCAGTGTCAGCATATTTCAGTTTTTAGTATTCAGAACACCTTGGCTCCCTCACGTGCACCGACCTGCTGGCGTTCCAGTTCTGCTGTGGAGGTGTGTGGGGGTCTTTGATAAGGTGTACAAAGCGAAGACAGAAAGCTGCCGAGTAGGGGCCCGTTGAGCCCCTCCCGGGAGCCTTCTGTGGAAGAATCCTGTTGAGATTTTTAGGAAGAAACTTTGGTTTATGAATTAGCATGTGTGTTGTGGTGCTTGGGTTTCTAAAATTTGGCAAGTGAACTGGGAGTGCCTCTAGTTTTTTAATTTCTTCAGCCCTGGTGGTAACAAGTAAGAGCAACTTTTTACTATTGGTGAATATAAACCGACTTGCAGAAAAGATACTTTGGGAAGGGCTTAAAGTTTGAACTACTTTTAATGAATTCCCACTGTAACAAAGATATGAATGTCAGGAATGCCAAGAGAACTTTAATAGTTAATAATATCTAGTGAGTATTTATTGCTAGAGCCATTTAGGATCATTCTCTGTTTTCACTAAACACACCCACGTGTGTGGGGCACCCTTCCTTTATTGTCCTTTGTGAGATGATGTTGCTGCTCACACTGACAGCGCATTCGTTGAGATGTAGGTTAATGTGCTGCCACAGGTCTTTCTCCCTCTCTCATGTCTGCTGTTTACTAGCCTGGCCCTGTTTCTCCCAGTAGTTCTGTACAAATGAATGCATTCTTGTCCCTTGCCTGCGGAAGCTGCTACTAAAATACCTGGATTTTTGACATACAGAGTTTGGAGGCTGTGAACCCCCTGAGGGATGCCAGTAGACACCTGATGGGCATATGGGTGACATCAAGACCAGATGTGGTCCCTGTCCCCAACAGTGCTGAAGTGCGGGGTGAAGATGTGCACACATGAAACCTGGACAGGTTGTTTAAAGTTGTAAAGGAATCACAGAATGTATTCCACTGACTGTATTCTATTCTCATTCAAAGAATCAGAGAAGACACCCTGTGGAGGGGCAGTTTGTGGGGACACTTGACTTTGGAGTAACGCTGATGCTGCCTGGCTTCACAGCTCCGTGATTCCTTCTGTTTCCTGACCTGGTCCTTTAGGAAGTGTTTGCTCATCAGCCTGTGGGAAGAGTGTCCTGCTCCCAGGCTGGGCTGCAGGCCCCACTCCCTGGTGTACTTGATGTCTCTGTGTATAAGCCACTCTCATGCCCACAGTTTGCACAGATCTTGGCCTGGCAGGTGCCCAGGGATGATTGCTAAGGTGAAGTGCATGACAGATTTTGGCCTGGCAGGTGCCCCGGGGGTGATTGCTGAGGTGAAGTGCATAACAGATTTGAGAAGGAGGGACTCACTTTTGTGTCGAGAATCTGCAGGAAAGGTAGCAGACTGGGTTTCCAGCTGCAGGGTCAGTCATATTCAGCATATAGTGGGAACGCTCTGGACTGGGCACTCTCCCTGCTGTTGAGCCAGCCTGCCTGCCTGTGTGCCCTCCCTGCCCTGGACAGCAGCCTGGGCCAGCCCCAGGGGGAGCAGGGCCTTTTCTAGGAGCTTGTACCAGAACTCTCCGCTGTGCTTGGGCTGCTGGCTGCTTGGGCTCGCCAGGCCTCTCTCCTGGAATTCTTGGTTTTGTCCCTATGGCTTTTGACCCTTGATTTTGGTGACCCATTGGCTACTCCTGCTTTGCTTTGGTGGACTTCCGACTAGCTCTGTCCTCTGGCTTTCCTGTGGGCTGAGTCTGGAGGGGCCAGCAGTATCCTGAGTGAGTTCTGAGGACTTGGGCTGTGTCATGGGGGTGTAGGAGACTGAGAGGTGTCTCAGTGGACCAAAACCACCTGTGCTCTGCATGCATTCCTGAGTAGTGCAAAAAGAGGAAGCCCACATGAGCTGCTTTCCTTTTGGCTGGACCATCGTCGTGAGATAACCTCAGTGGAGGAATGAGGAAGCTAATTTCCTTTAAAAGATGCTTATCTGATTTCTGTTTTTAAAAGTTGGAACTGTCTAGGGTAGCAGCAGAGGCACTGAGTCGCTGATGGGGGTGGAAGGCTGGTGGAAGCTCAGGCAAAGTGGGAGGTGCAAACGGCTGCTCACCTGGAGCTTCCTGGAGGCGCTGTCTGTTGAGTGTCATGCATGTCAGCAGATGTGCGTCCAGGGAGTGAGCAATATGCTTGATGTGTACCCCTTTCAGGAGATGCATTGTTAAACTTTGAAAATGTTTATTTGGAAAAAGTGATATGGAATTAGTCATTTGTAATTTTTTTTTTTCCCACCAATCCGAGAGCAAAAGCTTAGAAATGGCTCAGTGCATACTTTGAAAAATAACTGTACAATTATTCGATGCTTGGCTTAGATGTCCTACGGCACATGACCCTCTGCGTTGGGAATGAGACCTCTTTTTCTTAGAACAGGCTCTCACTGGTGTCTGATCTGTGGAGAGCTCATTATGATGAAAATCACATGGCAAGACAATTTTAGGATAGTCTGCAGGGATACCGTTCGAATGCTCTCACACCATGAGTGCTTTCCTGATTTGCGTGATATGATATAAGATGAGAAAACATTTTACCTCAAGTCTTGGAAGACCTTGTTATGAAACGAGCTGAGGGTCATGAAGACGGGGGCTTTCAGAGGGAGGTTGGGGACCCTTAGGCCCCACAGTATAATTTCAGATGATTTGGGAAGGGAGTTCTTAAAAGAGTACTAAATGACTTTGGGATCAGAATTAGTTTTTGCAACTTTAAAACTAGAGAAAAGTGTAACTTATATGAAGTGAGTTCAGACAAAAAGATAAACAAATAAATCACAATGAAAAAACTCAACAAGGAAAAGGAAGCCCTGGGCCCTAAGACTCCTCCTGCGGTTCTGACTGAGGCAGCCGCCCTGTCCATCAGCTTCACGCTTGTCCACACTGGGCGATCTCTTGGTCTGTGACTGTTGCCTTTCTGCTCAGAGCCTTCAATGAATGAGTGAATGAAACAGCTGATTAAATTGGGTCTATGTCAGATCCTGGGGCAGCCATGGAAAGAGGGCTGGGACTGGGTGGGATGAGGGGCCCACCCTGGCTCAAGGGCAGGGAGTGGGTGCACAGGCAGAGGTTGGCATGTGTGGTCTGCTTGCCGAGGTCCTTGAGGCCCCTCGGATGAGTGCTGGGCTTTTGCTGACCTGCTGCTGTCCTGTGGACCGTTCCTCAGCCCTGGACAAGTCAGGAACCAGTGGCCCCTCTCCATCCTGCTGGGCTCATGATTTCCCAGGGTCCCTGGCATTCTGTGTTTGTGGAAGTCTGGTCTACATTTCTGCAGTCACTGGGAATTTTCCTCCCTGGAGTCTAGACAAGGCTGATCTGTTGGTAATGTCTTCGACAGATGGTTCCTCTTGTGCACTCTGCAGTGGGTGGTGAAAGGTTCTGTCTCTAGGGTGGCATTTCTGCAGTCACTGGGAATTTTCCTCCCTGGAGTCTAGACAAGGCTGATCTGTTGGTAACGTCTTCGACAGATGGTTCCTCTTGTGCACTCTGCAGTGGGTGGTGAAAGGTTCTGTCTCTAGGGTGAATTGGCCACGTGGAAGGAAGTGCAGGTGGCCTGGGACTTGCTGTGGCTGACTTGAGGTGGCACCAACTGTGGCTTCTTGGTGTACCCCACTGTGGCAGTGGCAGGAGGAAGGGAGGAGAAGGAAATCAAGCAGTCACTTGCCTTTTCTTCCCCTCTCCCACCCAAAGAAGTATAAATTATAGAAGTTTCTCTTGTGTTCTTAATTAATAGCTGTTGTTATAGGGAAATTATAAGCCCGAAGTTGAATGGCTGTAAGTGCGACTTCCTTCGATCTGTATTACATGAAGGACTAGGAGTGCCTGTCCAGAATAAACACCAGTGGGCAGGGGATGCGAGTCTCTAGTGATTAGTGGATGTGAGTTAGTTGGTGTGGAGGTTGGCATGCAGTCAGAACTGCCAAGCCAGGTGCTGGGTGTTGGGGTGGGCCTGGAGACAGCTTGCAGGCGCACAGTCCCCAGGGTGGTCAAACGCTCTTGCCTTCCTCCTCCTCCTCGGTAAGACAGACTTGGTGCTCCTGGGCCGGATGTGGATGCTTCTCCTCGGTTTTCATTTGGCAGCTTCTCTCCACCCCAAATCCTAGACTTTAGCCTGTTCATAGGAAGGTCTTCTCAGGGAGAAATATAAACAGTTCTCCACCCAGGGAGCCATGTCATCATGAAAAGCCTGGTCATTCTGATTTCCAGTCATGTGTGGTTTCCCACACAAACCCAGAGCTGTTTCACTGGCCTGTGCCTATGTGCGTGTTCATGCTGTTGTCTGCGCACGTGTTCATGTCCAGTCCTCTCCCTTTTAACAGGCTTGTTGGCGTGGGCCATGGGGGCCATCGGAGCTCACGGTGCCCTGTGCCTGCGTTGACTCTCCCGCCCGTCCTGCAGCCTGTCACAGGCCTGCCTTACTGTGAGGAGTGCTGTTTATGGTCCCACAGTGTCTGTTGGCGTGGGCCATGGGGGCCATCGGAGCTCACGGTGCCCTGTGCCTGCGTTGACTCTCCTGCCCGTCCTGCAGCCTGTCACAGGCCTGCCTTACTGTGAGGAGTGCTGTTTATGGTCCCACAGTGTCGGCAGGGCCTTCTCTGTGTCCTGGTGGCTGAGCAGGGCAGTGGCTGCTGCATTAGTGACTCCTGGCTAGGGTGCTGCGGTCCGAGGGGCCCTTCCTACCACTGCCCTGCCTCCTTGTCTGTCTCTCTGGGGCCACCCACAGGGCTGCTCATCTGGCCGCTGATAACATCTTTATTGACACTGGAGCATGTGCATCAGCTGTTGAGAAATACTTAAATGGTGCTGCATTGTCAAGTGATTTTGGTCTTTGACCTTGTTTAAATATTCAGTTGTATCTAGAAAGCTGTTGACTTAAAATGGAAAATGTGTGTCAGTACATGTGTGTGAGTGTGTTACTCATTCAGCAGTTACTTGGTGGCCGCTGCGTTGCAGGTGGTGGTCACTTTGTTGCTCATTTGAACAACCACAGTGGCTCGTGTACCAATGTGGGTATTGGAGGGACTGGATTGACAGCTGGTTTTGCCACTAGTGGACTGTGTGCCCTGCATTAAGAGACTTCACCTTTCTGGGCCCTAGGCCCCTCCTTTGTAAATTCCAGAGTTGATGGTGATTTGGGGGAAGGAATTGATTTCCCCAGGTACAAATACAGTTAGCTCTGCAAGGCTCAGGTTGCTCGGAAGTGACGTAACTCATTCATCTGTTGGAGCATTCGCTGTCCTGTCTTCACCCTGCACTGTATTCGTGTGAGGCCTGGACAGAGCTGTCAGACTGGCCGCGGCCAGCATGGAACTTGGGATGCGGGCTGGAGCCAGCAGCGAGGGATGCGGGGGCTGGAGGAACCTAGAGGGTCACCATGTTAGGGGGTGGTTGGCTCTTCCAGAAAGAGGGTGGGAGGAGCAGACAGAGCAGAGTCTTCCCTGAGGGAGTAGTGCTTCAACTGACTCTCGAAGGCTGGGGAAGTCGAGGCTCAGTGTATAGCAGGGAGGGCTTTCTGGACAGAGGGAAGCGTAAGAGGCAGTAGTAGCCTGCAGGCTCAGAGAAGGGTGTGGTGGCTCAGTGTGGCTGGAGCAGGTGCTGGCATGGGCAGGAGCATGAGCCAGGCCACGGGAGGCTGCTGCCCTGTAGCCTGTAGGCCGGAGGGGTGGGAGGTGTGGAGCATGTGCAGGCTTTCAGCCATGTGTGTGCACATGTGCACGTGTGTGGCCTGGGGTGATGGGATTGTGGTGCACCCCAGCAAAGTCCTTTCATAAACAAAGATGGAGGAGGGTAGTGGGGTGAGGGTTGTGAAGAGGAGGATCAGTGGAACGTGAGGGCGGTGTGAAAGAGGGAGGCTGAGTGGGCTCCCGCGGGTACCTCACAGGGTGCCAGCCTGGTGGGGTTTGTCTGTGACGGGAAGGTGCTTTCGTGTGTCTTCTTAGATGATGATAGCTTTCCAGGGTTTGAAGAAATTAATTTACCTTATGAGGGAAATTCAGAGCATCCGTCCATGGACCTTTTCACCTGTCCACCTGTCTGACCATCCATCCTTCCCTCCCTCCCTCACTGAGCAAGTGTTCAGGATATGCCAGGTGCTGCAGCAGTGCCCTGGGCAGTGGGTGCTGTGGTGATCTGCCGCCTGCAGGAGCAGAGTGTCTGTTGTTAGGGCAGGTCGTGGGGAAGGGCTGGGCCCAGGGTTGGAGACACACTGCCCATGACTTGTGAGTCAAGAACAGTTAAGATAATTGGAACTTTATCAAGAAATTAAACAGAATTGATATCTGTTTATATTTGTGTTTTAATACTGGAGACATGACAAAATATCGATGGCACATATTTAAGGAAAAGAGTGTATGCATTTGAGTTTCCGCCATGCTCACTTTTCGCTTCACCACCTGCTCTGTTTCCTTTCAGATTTTTGAAAGAATCTTGTTTATATGGGCGATTCGTCACCCTGCCAGTGGGTATGTTCAGGGGATAAACGACCTCGTCACTCCGTTCTTTGTGGTCTTCATTTGTGAATATATAGGTAAGTTCATTATCATGGTAATTCTCCCCACAAACATCAACATGACCTTTAGTGGGCTGGGGGGTGGTACAATCTGTAATTATACCAATACTGAAAATTGCTATTAAGTTTAATTTTATTGATAACAAGTAATGATAATAGCGAATAATAATTTTCTCATTGATGCCAACTTTTAAAAATGTCTTTCAATCCAAATGCTCAACTATGGAAGACTTTAAGATGTAGTTATAATTATTAATATTTTCTTTTTAATAATATATGGAGAGAAATTTAATATATTTGGGGCGTGTGATTTATTTCTAATGGCCATCAGAGCACCGGCTTTAATGGTTTGGATTTAAGTGGATAAGGCTAAGGAGATAAAATATTAGTTGCATGTTTTGCTTACAAGCTAAAAACCAGATCTTCTTTAATTGTGTTTCTGTGGCAATTTATCAGTATCCTACTTTGGATATACTAGTTATACTTTGTTTTATGTGAATATTAGTCAGATGCAAAATAACTGTTTTAGCAGAGCTTTAGGTTGGCGTGCTGCTTCTCTTTCTACACAACAGCCAGCTGTCATGTAACCTTACCTGTTTTGAACATGTTTTAAGTTTTTAAAAAATTCTGGTAAGCGAGGGATCTACTTTTGAATTCATTTGTGAGTAAAGAATAAATACAAAAGATGGCATTTACTCTTTAGTCGTATCATTTTAATTTAAATCCAATTTTAATTTGTCTTCATGTGAACCTTCCTGGTTTAGTGTTTGCTTGTTTTTATTAAATTGTGTTTTTAGCCATTTTGGTTTCTAGTCTTCTTCAGATTCCCATAACTGCAATAATCTGGAGAGATTAGGTTTACTCGAGGACAGGTTATCCTCTGAGGATGACCACATATCCACGTAGTTGATTTTACTGCAACCCTCTAACACTTTGTTTCCAGTTACGATTTCATGGGAGGTCGTTTCATTGCTAAGCAACTGATGAGAACTGCCGCCACTCACTCCCTGATCACCTTTTAAGCAGGGAGAGGCCGCCCCTGAGAGTGCGCGCTCTTCTGCTGCTTACTCCCTCATTTGACAGATAATGAAAATGTTCTTAATGATCCTAGAACAGTAGGGCCTCTGTCAGTAGACTTCAGAGCTGTTAATTGAAAGCAGAAGTTCAGCTGAGATGTGATTAGAGAATTGATATTCCATGTTAAATAGACCAGTTAATTAATGTGGTAAATAAGTTTGTCTTAACTACTTACCACCAACTTAGGTCGTAAGACCCAAGTGACTCTTAATGCATTTGCCTGATTATCAGCAAGATGGGATGAAGGGACATGACCATGATGTTAATTGTCCAGGAGAAAGAAAAACTGTAGAAAATGGAACTTGTGTTCTACAAGTGGTGTCTTCAGATGAGTTCAAAGAGATTCTGCTTGCCTTCCTGCAACCTCCTCCCATATGCACACATGTGTGCATGCCACACATGCATGCACACATAAGAATACACCCAGGCACTGAGTGCATGTACAGTGGCACTTTGGAACATCTGTATAAAATGTATCATTTATTTCTGGCAGTTGATTATTCTATTAAGTGGACGTTTTTTATTTTTTGGCCTTGAATTGCAAATGGTGGATTTGTAGTCCTTTTAGATCTTGTTTCCCAGGCTTGGTGAAGTTCATTGTTATAGTCCAAGTTCATCTTTCTTTATACGGTAAAGCCTCACGTCTGTTTAACTTGGCTTGGTGCACCAACTGCCTGCCTTCTGTGGCTGAAGTGCTGTCACTCACACGGACCTTTGCAGAGCTCCCTCTGTGGTGTGAGCCTTGCTCTGAGCACTGGGGTGTGGATATGGTTTCAGTTTACTTCAGCAAGTGTGACTGAGCATCTTCTGGTCCTCTGCTGTGCTGGGGACGCAGGTGAACAATGACAGTCTAATTCCTGCCCTTTTGGAGCTTGTGGTTGTAGCAGGGAAGACAGACTATAGACAAGTAATTAAGAAGTTTAAAGTAATCACCATTCACATTATCCAGGGGAATCATAGGGTGTGTAGTGGATTGAATTATGTCCCACCAAAACTCATCGAAGCTTAAATTGTGTCCCCTAAGTTTTATGTATTAGAAACTTAGCCCCCACTGTGACTGTTAAGAGGGTGGGAAATCCTATTATAGTAATTGAAAGGTGGAGCCTTGAAGAAATGATTGGATTGTAGGACCGTGCAGTAGTGAATGGATTAAAAATGGTGGTCAGTGTTGTGGTTCTGAGGGCTTTAAAAGAGGAGAGTCTGTCTTTCTCTCTGTTCTCTCCTCTTCCACCATCTTGCAGTGTGAAACCCCGGGGTCACTTTTGCCACCAACAGATGGACTTTGGGCTTCCCAGCCTCAGAAACTGTGAGCAATTAATTTCATTTTCTTTATAGATTACCCAGTTTAAGGTATTCTGTGGGCCGGCCCAGTGGCGCACTGGAGAGTGCGCCGCTTGGGAGTGTGGCGGCGCTCCCGCCGAGGGTTCGGATCCCATGTGGAGACTGGTTCCCGCTCACTGGCTGAGCGCGGTGCGGGCGCAACACCGAGGGTTGCGATCCCATTGCCGGTCCCCGGTACGGGCACGACACTGAGGGTTGCGATCCCATTACTGGTCAGTAAAAAAGACAAAAAGGAAAAAAAAAAGGTATTCTGTTATAGCAACACAAAATGGACTAATACAGGGTGCTAGGAGAACCCATCCCGGTCTAGGGGTCTGAGGAGGCTTCCTGGACCAGGTGTCATGTTAGCCACATCTAGTGGGTTGAGCAGATCCCAGGTTAAGGCTGGGCACATGGAGCATGCAACAGGACTGCTGGCCTGGAATTGAAGCACCACAGAGGGGCCACAAGAGGTGCAGCGTGACAAGTCAGGGATGAGCGATGGCCCTGCAGGAAGGCAGGCATGGCTTGGGCTTGGGGCACTGTTGAATCATAGGAAGAACTTGGGGTCCAGTCTTAAAGGCATGCGAAACCACTGATGGACGTGAGGCTGGGAGACAATGTGCTCAGATTCTTGTCTTTACACATTCACTCTGGCTGCCTGTGGAAAAGAGATTGGAGGTATCTGGGGAAGCCCACAGACCAGGGACCCACAGGCTGCAAATTGCTGGGCGGAGGTGCAAGCACGCTTTAGAAAGGCTGTTCTGGTTTGCTGGGTCTTTAAGCAAGTAACCCTCACATGCTTTACTTACTGAAGAGCTTTAAGATACTTTTTTTTCCTTCAGAGGGTAAAATCTGATGATAGGATTCTGTGTTTGGTCCTAAGCACCTTGGCGGTATTTTAGCAACAGCATTCAGGCTGTCACGTGACCATTAGGTACTTGTTGTGCAGATGGCAAGGGGTATTCGCTGACTGTGCACACCTCTTGAGAGCTGTGGTGGGCTGGTTCTGGGGTAAGCTTGTGTTGTTACTTGGATTTTTCTCTTTCTTCGAAGTTGAAATACAGGACCCAAGTCCAGTTAATTGATGGTATAAGAAATCTCCTGGATGTGGGATTCTTTCAGGGGCCTCAGGCAGCAGCAGACAGATCTGCAGGGCTTGAGCGGAAGTGGGAGCAGGGCTTTTTCTGGGAGTGCAGGTCTACCATGTGCCAGAGTGTTCAAAGACCCCATAGCTCCTGGCCTGCTGCACACTCCTGTTGGTTTCCATAGGAGGTGGGGGAGCCAGGAGTGCTGCTGATGACTGTGTTGCTCCCGGTAGGACACAGACACTTCTGAGCAGCAGTCACTCCTAGTCTTGTCCCTCAGCGGGAGGCCTTGACTCCACATGTGCTGGCATTTAGGGCCTCTCAATACCATGTTCTTCAACTTGAGAAAGGATGTGGGAAGTGAATAGTTATTTGAGGTTGACAAACAGGATCTGTTCTGGAGGACTTGGCTTATCAAACTAGATTGACTGCTTCCCCACAAGGAAGGGGATGTTCATCTTCTGCAGAAGGCTGGCCAGGGTGATCAGAGTTGGAGAGACAACTTGTAGGGGAGTAGTGGTGGCAGTTTGGTCCTGCTGTTGGAAGATGCAGAGCCTGCAATTGCAAGTTTAGCACACACATGTGCACATGCACAGACACACATATGCATGTAAACACACCCACACAGAAGCTCACAGGCCCATGTATGCTCCTAACTAGTGCTAGCCACAACCTCTCCTAGTAAATGTGAAACAAATCCGTAACTAACCTCTGTTTGAGTGGCATCCACCAGTCTTGGTTGGGCCCTGGAGGTGCCTATCACTGGGGAAGGTGGTCAAGAGATCTCTCATGACCTCAGAGGTAGGGGTAGCAGTGTGTAAAGTGTGTCAAGGCAGTGGAGTCTGGTAAATACGGTCGATTAGGTGTTACTGAAGCTTGGGGAGAAAACCCCGTGAGTGGAGTGTTGCAATGGGAAGGTGTAACATGCTCGGAGAAATCAGTCATGGAAAAGTTCAGGGGTTGAAGCCTGGGGAGTGGGTAAGAAACAGTAGACATGTAAACCATAAACTTGCTGAAGCTCGAGTGTGCTGTTCCAGATCAGAGCCCTGTGTGGGTGCTGCCCTGGCAGACTACATCCTTGACCCACGGGCTAGTCACAGTGTGTGGGAGACCCCAGCTGGCAATTCCAGTGGAGATATCACATTCTGCCAGGAACAGGCACACAACACATTTTTGAGTTTTACCTTTTTGGAATTGAGAGGAAGCAGGAAGGTAGCTACTACTTTGGCCTCAGCTCAGGCCATTGAGGAAGGCAGGTTTAGGATGAGGATAATGTAGGATCCATGCCATCTTAGAGTCTGTAGTAGCAATGAGAGGGAATATGGACATACAGAGGCATGGTGCTGGTGGGAGTGGCCCAGGCCAGAGGCAGGTGGAGGCAGGGGAGCCCTTGAAAGAGGCCTGGGCCTGGTGAGGAGGGCCTGGCCCACGAGATGCTGAAGGGGCCCATGTGCACAGTGTGGAGGTGGATTGGAATGCAGGCGAGTGAGGAGGAGGGGTCCAGCGTGCTTCCCATGTTCCTAACAAAGGACAGAGAGCAGAAGGAGCAGGTTCAGGAGGTGGGGCGGAGGGTCTGATTTAGGATGCATGGCACTTGCTTTCTCTGTGGTGGATCAAGTGGATGTGTCTAATGGGATCTGGAGCTTGGAAAGAGATCTATGCTAGAGGTGAGTTTGAGCGTTGCTGGCCTGGAAGTGGCTGCTAAGTGAGAATCATGGGCCTGATGTGCTTATCCCGGGAGATTGTGGAACGGTTAGTACCTGGAGGCCTGTGCCTCACCAGTGTTTAGGAATCTCTGAGTCGCGATTGTGTTTGACTTGAGGAACTGAGAGTGGTGGCCGATGCTGCGCTGAGTCCCATCATCCAGGACTCTGTGTGGAAGATGCAGCTCTGGAGCCCGCATGCCTGGGTTCAGATCCTGGCCTGCGCATTAGTGATTTCCTCGTGGACTCGGGACATGCAGATCACAATGACACCAACCTCTTTGGTTGCCATGAGGATTGAGAAGAGTCGTGTCCAGTAAACATTGCTTTTGGTGCTACAATCTTATTGTGTCTCTGTCATGGCCTTAGCCTGCGGCTTTCCTCCACATGAGATGGCAGCTGCACCTCCTTTGGGTCCAAGCTTTAGGTATGGGTGGGGGGAGATGGTGAAGGGCACAGTGCCGGAGGCCAAAGGGGCACGTCATCTGAGTGTGTCTGTTTTCAAAAGCTGTCCCAGGAGCCCTCTTAGTGACTTTCCCTCATTGGCCACCACCCCATCAGCCGCAGGGGGCCTGGAAAAGATGAGGAAGAGGCAGGTATGTATATGCATCAGGGAGCCAGGCCCCAGTGTGTTCCCCAGAGCGAGGTTCGCAGTGCTGGTAAATAGTTCCCTGTATTAAGGGGAACCTTACTGCAGCCTTTTATTCCCTTTAAAATGGACACGCACACTGAAGTTTTTCCTAGGCTCTGAGCTGAGTTCTTTTGCATCGTTGTAATAATCTTTTAGTCAAGTCCTGTGAGAATTACACCTTTACTTTATTTTAAGGGATACATGCAATGGTAAAATTTACAAACTTTGAATACTGTGGTTTAGCTCTGGCTTATCACTGATGTATATTATTTTGTTTGTTCCTTGTCATACCCCTCTCTGAAGCTTGGGACTGTTTCTTACATGTGCGTCGTGCTTTGCACAGAGCAGAAGCTCAGTATGCACCTGTGTTGAATTGGCTCCTTACAAAAAGTTTTTGTGTTTATTGTGCAAATAAAGAAAATGGCTTTTAAGTACTTTTAATAGAAATAGCACAAAGAGATATTGGAGAGTATAGACAAGTATGAAGGAGAAAGTTAGAACACTTGACCATCTGACTGTTGAGAAGAACATTTATTTACACCTCTCTGCTCACCCTGCAGCCTCTCATTTAGTGAAGATTGTCTCTCCTGACACAGCCTCAATGGGAGGGCCAGGGATGGATTTCCTAGGAGAGGAGTGGCCTCTAGGCAGAAGCTTTCATCTGCCTGGGCCAGGCCTCTATCCTGGGCTGCTGCTTGGGAAGAAGAATTGGCTAGTCTCTTCCTCTCTAGGCAAACTGAGCACGTGGGCCCCGGTGTCTAGATTTGGGCTGGGAGAAAAGGGACTCATCTAGCCTTGAACCTAAGCTATGTTGTCCAGGCTGCCCTTTGCATTGGGCTTCCTGGCACTTGCTTGTTTAGCGATCACTCAGAGTGCGGTGTCTGTGCGTGTACCCATCAGGCAGGCTCTCAGAGATGGGTCACAGGTGGTAGCCCACGCACCACTTGTGGGTAACAGGTGCTTTGGTATATTTCATCTAAGTCTTTTTTTCTGTGCTTTGTATTTATGTAGTCAAGGCCATATTAAGTATATAACATTTTGTTTCATGTTTTTTTCCCATTGAAGCTTATAACATAAGCTTTTCCCTGTATTATTAAGTATAATCTTTGTAGAGTCATTTTTACCTTCTGCACATAATATTCTATTAAGATAATGTAACATAATTCATGAAACTGTTCCACTGTGTGGTTGGAGTTTTGAGTTTTACTTTCCTCCAGGCATGGTGTAATTTTTAAGTAAAGCCTGTACTTTTCTAACAGTGACTGTCATGTTCCTTTCAAGAATGTTAAATTTAATTTAAAATTAAGAAGCATTATTCTGTCACCCAGAATTGCACAGTTTAAGCAGGGAATTGTATTTTAGTTTAACTAAATATTTTTAGCATAGTGAAAAACAAGGTCTCCCCCCCCCCCCCCCCCCCCCCCCCCCCCCCCCCCCCCCCCCCCCCCCCCCCCCCCCCCCCCCCCCCCCCCCCCCCCCCCCCCCGCCCCCTTCTTTGATGCGTCTGTGCTGCTTAAATTTAGAGACAATTTTGATTGGGCACTTGGACTGATACCTCAGGGTAGTTGAGTGTTGGGAAGCATGGGAAGAATGACGATGGCTACGTTGTGGAAGGCGAAGAGATTTTACCATTGATTCTCACTCTCAGTATGGTTAAGCTCTAATCGATTTGATTTTCTATGTCATTTTCTCTTAAATTACTCATGAAAGCAAATACAGGACGGGACTGGAACAAACAACGCATTTACTTAACAACATTACGAATATGTTTTATATTCCCATTTGTAAGTCAGAATCTCAAAAGTATAGTTTGCTTGTATGTATGTTAGTTTTGCCCAGAAAGGCCGTGTTAGCAGGCAGTTCATGGAGTTGGAGAGCCCCTGGAGTTGTGATTAGTGTGTGAGTGGCACGGGGGAAGTAAGTTCTCACGACCAGTCAGGATGCACAGGAGACGTGGTGCAGAGAACTTACCATTAGCTGAATTTTAGTAGCGGGGTCATTCTTCTGCCTGTCTCCATTCAGAGTATAAATAGGGCTTTGAGTAACAGGGAGGGAGAGAAGAGCTGTTGGTATTGTCTCATCGGTAAGTTAGTTTTAGAAATGATTTGTTTTAATTTTCTGTGATTGCATTTAAATTGTACCTCACTGTACTTTGTTTTTTCATGTGTTGTGTAAACTGAGGCTTCTGCTCCATATGTCCTCTGCATGGCTTCCTTGAGTGTTCCCCCACAGTGAAGGTACTTTTGTGGCTCACAGTTAATCTCAGAAACATTGAGAGGTAAAACCAAAGCGTCTGAGTATAGCAAGGTTTCTGTGCAGCTAGTCCCACGAGGGGGAAGTGAGAGCAGAGAGCTCTGGGGCTGCCAGTGGATTAGAACTGGAGAGGGGAGGGCTGCTGGTTTTGCAGCCCCGTTAAATTACAATAGGGGGCCATATCCTCGCAAAGCCCGTGACTCCTATGTGTTTATATTTTCTATTTAAAAACATTTTGGAAAATGGTCAGAATGATGGATTTACTGTCAAAAAATTGGAAAATTGAATAACAGTGTAGCTTCACATCCCAGAAGCTGTCACTGGAATGTTTGGCTAACTTCCTTCTGGCCTTTTTTTCTGTGGACTGTTTTTGCATAGTAGCTATTATATTATGCATGCACATTTCAATATTGTTTTTTGATAATACCTAAGCATTTTCCAAAGTCATTCAACATTTTAAAAAATGCCTTTTAAAAAGTAGCAACAAACTACTTTCAATAATGGGTAGGAAGAGCAGACAGATCAAGGGACTAGAAGATTGAACAAGACTGAAAACCAACTAGATTTAATAGATATCCACAGAGTGCTGCACCAGCAGCAGCACAATGTGTGTTCTCAAGTGCACATGGAATATTCTCTAGAATAGAATGTACGTGAGGCCATAAAACAAGCCTCAATGCATTTGAAAGGATAGAAATCATACAGTCTGTTCTCCAACAATAGTGGCATTAGAAATCAGTAACAAGGATATTTGAAGAACTTGACAAATATGTGAAAATTTTAGAAAACACCCGAAATAACCGATGAGTCAAAGAAGACATCACAAAGGAAATTAGAAATTACTCTGAGAAAAATAAAATGAAATGAATCTCGTAAGTTTAGTCCCTCCAAAACTTATGAGAGATGTAGTGTTCCAAGAGAAATATATAGTTGTAACTGAGTATATTACAAGAAAAGATCTCAGATCATTAACTTAAATGTTCCACTTTCAGAAACTAGGAAAGAAGCAAACTAAATCCAAAACAGACAGAAGAGAGTATTAATGAAGACTAGAGCAGAAAAGATGAAATAGAGACTAGAACAACAGAGAAAACCAACAAAACCAAAGTTGGTTCTTTGTCAAAATTGACATACCTTTATACAGGCTGATGAAGAAAAAAGAGAGAATGCTCAAGTTACTAAAATAATGAGTGATTTTAGAAACATATAGCATTAAGGGAATACTATGAACTGCTCTACAGATTAGATAACAGATGAAATGAAGGCACTGCTAGAAAGACACGTATTACCAAAACTGACGGTGATGGTTAATTTTTTTCAACTTATCTGGGTTGTGATGCTGAGTTATTTGATCAAACACCAGTCTAGATGTTGCTGTGAAATATGGGTAGGCCTCCTCATCCACCCAGTTAAAGGCCATTAGAGCAAGACTGAGCTTTCCTGAAGAGTCAGGAATTCTCCTCAAGACCTCAACATAGAAGCCCTGTCTGAGTTTCCAGTCTACCAGCCTGCCCTACACATTTCAGATTTGCCAATCCCTGCAGTTGTGTGAGCCAATTCTTTAAAATAAGCCCCTCTTTAATTCTCTCTCTCTCTTCGGTATATATATATTTATCTCAAGAATGCAAGGATGGTTTAACATTTGAAAATCAATCAGGATAATATACTATATTAACAGAATAAATGACTAAAACCACAATTATCTTAATTGATGCAGAAAAAGCATTTGACAAAATCTAACATGGTAAAAGCATTTAACACACTAGGAGTAGAGGGAAATTTCTCTCTACTAAAGGCTTCTAATGAAAAGAATCTACAGCTAACATGCTTAATGGGAAAGACTGAATTTTCCCCCAAGATCAGGAGCAAGATAAGGATGTAAACTCTTTCCACTTCTGTTCAGCATTGTATTGGTTCTAGCCAGGGCAGTTAAGCAAGAAAATTAGACAAAAGGCATCTAGAATGGAAAAGATGACATAAAACTATCTCTATTTGTAGAAGACATTATCTTGTGTACAGAAAATCCTAAAGAATCCACTAAAAACTATGAAAGCCAGTAAATTCAATGAGGTTGTGGGATATGAGATCAAGGTACAAAAAAATCATTTCTGTACATTTGCAGGGAACAATTTGAGATTATGAAAATAATTCCATTTAGCATCAAAATGAATGAAAGTTATAAATTTAGCAAAAAAATGTAAGATTTGCACTCTAAGAATTAAAAAGTGTTGAAAGAAACTAAGAGGATCTAAATAAATGGAAAGACATCTCATGTTCATGGATAGGAAGACTTAATATTGTTAACATGGCAGCCCTCTCCAAATTGATCTGGTGATTCAACACAACTACTATCAAAAGCCTAGCTGGCTTCTTAGCAGAAATCAACAAGCTTATCTTAAAATTCTTATGGAAATTCAAGGAATGCAGAATTTCTTAGCAGAAATCAACAAGCTTATCTTAAAATTCTTATGGAAATTCAAGGAATGCAGAATAGCCAAAACAATGTTGAAAAATAACAGTTTGGGAATTCACATGTGCAAGTATCAAAACTTAATATAGAACTACAGTAATGGAGACAGTGTCATACTGGCATTTGATAGACATAGAGATCAATAGAATAGAATTGAGAGTTCAAAAATATGCCTTCACATTTATATAGCCAAAACAATGTTGAAAAATAACAGTTTGGGAATTCACATGTGCAAGTATCAAAACTTACTATAGAACTACAGTAATCGAGACAGTGTCATACTGGCATTTGATAGACATAGAGATCAATAGAATAGAATTGAGAGTTCAAAAATATGCCTTCACATTTATAATCAATAGATTTTTGATAAGGATGACCAGAGAATTCGGTGGGGAAGTGGTTTTTTTCAACACATGGTCCTGAGACACCTAGATATTGACATGCGAAAGAATGAAGGGAAGTTCCACTATTATTCCCTTTCACCGTACACAAAAGTAAGATGAATGATGGGCCTAAATGTAAGAGTTAAAACCATAAAACTCTTACAAGAAAATGTACTAGTAAATCTTTATGACCTTGGGCCATAGTTTCTTAGATATGATACCAAAAGCAAAAGTTGACAGAAGAAAAAACGGGTAAATTGGACTCTATCAAAACTAAAACATTGTGTTGTAAACAGTACTTTTAAGAAAGTGAAGCAGCATCCCACAGAATGGGAGAAAATATTTGCGAATCGTATATCTGATAAGAGACTTGTATCTAGTATATATGAGGAACTTTTACAACTCAATAATAAGACAGTCTAATTAAAAAATGGGCAAAGTATTTGAATAGACATTCTCCAAAGAAGATATGCAAATTGCCAACAAACACGAGAAGATGCTTGACATCATTAGTCATTAGGGAATACAAATGAAAGCCACAGAGAGATACCACTCACACCCACGAGGATGGCTGTGATCACAAGATGAACAGCCACAAATGTGGGTGGAGGTGTGGGGAAATTAAAATGTGGGCACACAGGGTTGACTGCTAGTGGGTACAGGATTTCTTTTAGTGGGAGGGACAGAATGTTCTAGAGTTAGGTTGTGGTTGTGGTTGTGGTTGTCCAACTTAGTGAATTATACTAAAAACCACTCGAAGTGACTGAATTGTGTGGTGTAAGAATCGTATCTCAATGAAGCTGTTTCACAAAGAAAGTAGAGGCCCAATATTCTGTCATGAGGAGGAGACGTTGTAACCTGGCAGTTTTCTATTGATGAACATTTTGTAGTTTCTACTTTTTCACTGTTGTTAATACACGTAGTATCCCAGTAAGTAAATCCTTGATTGCATTTTGGATTATTTTCTTGTGATACATTCTTAGAAGAGGTGTTACTGAGTCGATGGCGCTGAGTATTTTTAGGTTGTTTTCCAGAAAGGTGTTTGAATGTAAGAGATTGTAAACTCACTCTGTTTTTGGTATGTTCTGAGCATTAATTATTAATAGGTCCTTGATCGGCTTGAGACTGGATGCACATCTGTGTCTCTGTGCTTGCCGACGTACTTTATCCGTAGACACATGCAGATACTTCAGTGTTCACACATGAGGTTGTTCCAACATGGGCCAGAGCCCACAGGTGCCAAGTGCTTTGGTGAAGTAGTCGAAGAGCACTCTCTTAATGCACTCTCCTAATGTACTCTCCAGTATTGACAATAGTGTTTTCAGCCTAAAGCTCTGTATTTAACTGACCTGATGAGTGTGTGTGTAGTTAAACAGCAGTTGGATTGGAACCTGGAGACTGCAGTCCTTGTGCTCGCTCGTGTGTGTGGCACATGAAAACGTGTGACCGACAGTCCCTGTAGACTCAGAACACGTTGACTTTGCACCTGAGGCTGTGTGCTCCCACCCTTGGAGCGTGTGTTGGCCCATTTGGAAGGCTGTGGTAGAGAGTGGTGTGGGTAGTTTTGTGGAAATGCAGCCAGTGAATCAGCATTGCACAAGTCTCTGAGTGCTTTCATGCAGTGGAAGATGTTAGCATTACTTAGAAGCAATGAGGTAAAACCTGTGTTGTTATGAGCTACCCAATCAGAAAATCGGCCCTTTCTTTGGCTTTTGGGCCTGTTTCTGGGACCTTGTGTCCCATTCTCTTGGTCTCCTGGGTCCTCCTCACCTCTCTGCCCCACTGAGACCACACGTGTGCAGTCCCCCCATGTTACAATGCGATGGTTTTGGTGCAGCATTGTGTGTGGTATGTTATAGTACCTAACGCTCATTGAGTGCTCACTGTGGGCCAAATGCTAGATGCATGTGGTTGTGGGTGGGTTGGGATAGGTTTTAAAGTGAAATTGTGGGTAGTCACAAGTACCTTTGAAATCTCTTAAGTCACTCGGACTTTGGGCCTCCGATGCTCAAAATCCAAGAATTAATCCATTTTGTTTCTCCTGACATTTAAATTGTGGCTTCCCTTTGCATGGAGAAAGAGTCAGTGTCTGCTTTGAATGGTGTGGGATTATGGGGACAAAGAAGGGGCTCTCCTTCCTTCCCTCCTTCCCACCTTACGTGAATTCACCTAAACTAGATTTAATTCTCACAGCAGCCTTCTAAGGTAGGTATTACTGCCCTGAGTTTTGAAGAAGGAGTATAGAGGGGTTAAGTAACTTATTAAGGAGGTCCTGCAGTTTCAGATTCAGAACTCCAGTCTCTCCTGGAATTTACCCCTGGACCACAGACAGCTTCATAAGCTGCTGTCTCAGGGCCTGCCATGGAATTACTTGATCATGTGGTTTTCATGCTTGCAGCTGATAGTGAAATCAAAGGATTTATTTCTCCAATTTCTAGCTTTTCTTAATGACACACTGCCAAAGTTCTTACTCATTTGAATATGATCCTGAAGACTGAGATGCTGGGATTTCTGTCCTTGTTAATTTGGACCCTTTGTGCAGTCTTTAAAAATTCTTTCTTCAGCGAACAAGTTCTATTTCCAATTCTATTGAAATGCAGTTTTACATTTTTTTTTCCTAATTCATTTCCTTTCTTTTAAATGAGTTTTTCTCTTCATTTCCTGTTTTAAATTGCAATCATTGCTGAAGTGGTTCTGACTCTGAGAGGAAACAAATTAGTATAGTTGAGGTATCCTCCCACATCTTACCCTTCTCCTATAAATGCCATGTAATTTAACATCCAGAAACTACAGTAATTGAATCCAGCACCTTTGAAAATGTTTAAGAGCAGATTCACGCAGGTGGTCTGATGCCCGTGTGGAGGTGAGCTGCGTGTTCAGCATGCCTGCAGTTTCAGTGGTTACACCTTTGAGTGTGTCCTGAAGGGCTATGCATCCTCTCTTCAGGATGATGCCTGGCCCCACACTTTACTTCAGGCTTCAGAGACTTCAGGGACCCTATTTCCTGGGCCTGGATTAAGAGCCCCTGTGTGTATGTGATAATTGAAGCCTTACAAAGCAGTGCAGTTAAGAGTGATCTCAGGGAGCTTATAATCTTGAGGTATGCCTTATTTTTATTTTGTCCATAGATATTTCAATGGATTTTTAAAAACTGATGGCGTTTAGTTATGAGATCCTTATGATGTACTCTGTGATCTGTCATTTTCCTTGTATTTCCAGTTCAGTGTTACAACTGGGAAAACTAAGCTCTGCGTCCTGGTGCCATGAGGTTCTTCTCTGGCTCATGCATGCAGCCATTTGTGAGCTTACAGCAAGCGTACATGCTCTGCTGGTCAGAGTGAGACCTTATTAATGAAAACAACGGCAACTATTAATGAGTTCACTGTGTCAGACTCTGTGCTAAGTGCTTCATTACATTAGCATTTGTGTCCTTAAAAACCTTGGGTGACAGTACCCTACCATATGGTTGGGTACATGGAGGCTCAGTGAGTGATGGGCTTCTCCATGGTCCTCAGTCCAGCCCATGGGGGGCCAGATCCCCCAGCCCCAGAACGCTTGCTTTCTCCACCAGAGTGGGCCACCTCTAGGAGAAGAGTGAGAGAAAGAGCAGCTAAGCCTTCAAGTGTGGTGAGGTTTTCTGCTTTTCATGTTTCTGCAGTATTTGTCCTTGTAGTTTTGTGTTTATGTTCGTGAGTGATACTGGTTTGTAGAATTGTTTTTTTTGGAGGAGTACTGTTTTCCTCAGGTTTAAATGTTATATTTGCCTCATAAAAGAAATTGTGGGGTTTTCTTCGTTTTCAGTGGCCCTGAAGTTTTCTGCTTGTGGGAGGCGAGGGGTGAGAGGAGGGAGAGAAGGGTCGCATGTGGGGTTCTCTTTTGCACTCGCGGTGCTCTGGGGCTTGGGTGTTCAGTCTTTAAGCCATGCGAGGCCATGGGTTCAGTGTAGTTCTGTGCTCCCTTCTCGCTGGTTCGTAGCATTTGAGAGGAAGTACTGGGAGATGGTAGTTCGGTGGCTGCATTTGTCTTTTGCCACCTGCATTTCCTCTTTCCAAGACTTTTGTGTTTTCTGCCTAAGACCTGTCAACTGTCCATTTCTCTTGTTGAGCTGTTACTGTCTGTGACCAGTTCTAGCAAGTGGCAGTCTCTTCAGGATCACTTTCTCCAGAGAAGCAAAGGTTGGTCACAATGAAGACCGTAGCATGCGCTCTGAGCAGAGAGCAGAGGACAGTCAGGGTGTGGGGCACCTCTGGGCATCAGGGAGGCCTGCCTGTCAGGTAAGTGGTGTTTTTGTTTCTCAACAAAAGGAGCAGCTTCTCTGCGTGCAGGATTTTCATGGTGGCTTGGAAATAGGGAAACCACAGAGACCAGTCTAGGTGTGTGAAGGCTCTGCTCTAGGACGGAACTTTCTTTGGCCACACCAGTGGGAGGGAAATGACCTGGTCTCCAAGGGAGTAGCAGGAAGCTCTTCTTCCCCTGCTGAGTCTCTGTCACCTCTGTCCACGTCTGCTTGGGGAAGCCACCTAATTCTGATGTCAGAGGCAAGGGGAGACTGCTGGAGGTGTCGCAGAGAGAGGCGTGTGCATTACAGAGCAGCGCTGCCCAGCAGCACTCTGCACTTTGATGCGGATGTTCTCCATCTGCACTGCCCAGTACAGGCGTTGACCACTAGCCACGTGGCTCTCAAGCATGGGAAATATGACCAGCACGGCCGAAGAACTGAATTTCCAATCCTCTTTGATTTCAATTGATTTCAAACCAAATAGCCACATGTGGCTTGGCTCTCGTCTGAGGAATCACAGGTTTAGAGAGCCCTTGCTGGCTGCCGAGTGAGAGGAAGCAGAGGTGGGGAGCCCTGGTGGGCTGGGGTTGGGGACATGGGCCAGGCTATTTCAATTGATTTCAAACCAAATAGCCACATGTGGCTTGGCTCTCGTCTGAGGAATCACAGCTTTAGAGAGCCCTTGCTGGCTGCCGAGTGAGAGGAAGCAGAGGTGGGGAGCCCTGGTGGGCTGGGGTTGGGGACATGGGCCAGGCCGAACTCAGATTGTGTGGCCCAGTGGTGTCCTGCAGCATTTAGACTTTTTACACTTGAGGTGAGTTCAGACTTCTTACATGGCTCTTCATTTTTTTTTTCTTTTTTCCATTTGTTTTTCTTGCCATCTTTATCTTCTTGAAAGAAAAAAAAAAAAAGGGTCAAGGGAAGGCTTTTTGACCAAGTTGTTATGGAAATTGGAGACTTGTAGTACATAGTTGGCTCTTCATAAGTTGTATCTCTTTTCATTTGCTAGAGAGAACAGGGGTCTCGTAGCATCCTCTGAGTATTATACACTCTTTGGGCAGATTGTTCTTCCCTGGGACACACAGGAGAGCTCACGAACTCTGCCATCTTCTTCCCTTCTCAGCAGTGATAGAAACATGAAGACTTGGGCACATCCACACTCTAATTCAGGACAAGTCCCCACACTTCCCTTAAGGGTTGACGCTTAACTCTACTTCTGTCTGGTTTTAGTTGGTCAGTGTAATGTAATGTGTTCCAACTTTGCTCAGTTTCCTTGGTTTCGATGTTTATCCTCAAACCCACGGACATTACAGTGTTGGAGAGAGGGGGACACCGATGTAAAATATGGTCTGTTTGTCCTTTGTCCTGTTCAGGAGGGCTTCACTGGTCTTACTGGAACATCACCCCAGGGTGGCCACAGGTTTTTACAAGGCCACTTCACCTTTTCAGCACACCTGGTGAAGGGCTCTGTTTGTCCTTTGTCCTGTTCAGGAGGGCTTCACTGGTCTTACTGGAACATCACCCCAGGTTGGCCACAGGTTTTTACAAGGCCACTTCACCTTTTCAGCACACCTGGTGAAGGGCGAGGGCGGGGAGGGGAGGAGGTGATGTCTCCTCTAGAAAGCTATTTAATTTCACGGTTAGAGGTTTGGTTTCAGTTACTGCTGTGGACTGGATGTCCCCCAAACTTGTTGAGACTTGGTCCCCACTGTGACGGTGTTAAGAGGGTGGGAAGTACTATTGTGGTAGTTGAAAGGTGGGACCTTGGAGAGGTGATTGGATTGTGAGGACCGTGCCCTGGTGAATGGATTCATCCATGGGTGGTTTAGTGGTGGTCATGGATGCGCTTCTGAGGGCTTTAGAAGGAGAGTGCCTGAGAAGCTTCTGCCATTCTCGCAGTGTGACACCCTGCATTGCTGGGTAATCACCACCAGGACAAGGCCCTCACCAGATGTGTTCCCTGGACTTTGGACTTCCCAACCTCTGAAACTGTAAACAATAAATATTGTTTCTTTACAAATTACCCAGTTTTAGGTATTTATGTTATAGGCAATGGAAATGGCTTAATACAGTTGCCTTGTTTTTCTAGTTAACTGGGGTCAGACTTATGTTTAAACTGCCAGGTTTACAGGGGTCCCTCAGAGTCTCTGATCACAAAGGCTTACAAACCCAGCAATTCATTTATCAGACATAGCTGGTCACCACTCTGACCCATCCAGCAACGAGGGTATCAGGACATTTTGAAAGTGACCTTATCGAAGTGCAAGCAGAACAGACAGAGGAAAACACTGACGTTTTCTCTCCCATAGTTCATATTCAGAGGACTGGGACAAATCACCTATCTTTCAGCAATTAGATGTGGTTCAAAATCTAAGACTCTAAGTGATATCCTAAAGATCACTGAGACAAAATGGAAATCCTTGTTAACGTTAAAAGTGAATGAAAAATATAATCCTGGTGTTGACTGTGGACTACTTAGTTTGCAAAGTAAACTTGGATGAAAGACAGCTCCCCTCCCTTCCTGTTGCCAGTGCTCTATTGGCAGTTTGAAAATACAGAGATAGAAACCATGCAGCTTTGGAAAGTTCTTGGAAAATGACCAGCCATTAAACTAAAGTTTGAGTAAGTTTTCTCCCCATGATCCCACCTTGTCCGCACCCTTCCCTGGAATCTAGAAGCAGCCTTGACTTGACGCCTTTCCCTGGGCAGCTGTGCTGCTGTTGTGTGGTTCTGCTGTGGGCTAGGGAGTGGCTCCACTCTTTCTCCTCGTCTTCCTGTCTCTGCTCCCTGTCTGCAGAGGTGCACATGTCTCTGTGGCCTTCCTCGTCACTGTGATGCTGTCTCCTGGGTCCCCACCCCCCCCACGCTCTGAAGCACCATGCTTATGTACCTGTTCTCTCTCATTTCACCACCTGCATCTGATTACTCTCCTCCCGTTGGCTTCTGAGTTAGTGCCAGGATCCGAGCACCCTGTTGTAAGTAATGTTCTACCTTAAGGAGGATTAATCATGCAAATAGCTGCCACTTACTGGGTGCCAGAGGGTGCTGGACGTATGCTGGTCACCTTGACTTCCATCATTATTTCCTTGTATGTCCCCTCACCTGGGGTTGGCAGTAGAGACTTGTTGCCTCTGCTTTGTGGTCCAGTGAGGTCAGGAAGGCTCAGTGTGGTTGGACAGTGTGCCCATGTAGCCAGCAGCTAGGTCCCACTGGGGTGGGGCTTTGCCTGTATCTGCATACCCTTCTCTCAGCTCCTGGCACAGCCTCCCTGGTGGGGAGTTTTCAAGTCTCCATAAACAACTCAGAACATACAGGTGGCTCTTCAAGCAGTGCAAAGTATATCTTCTTAATGAATGCTTACTCATGTGGGCTTTGGGCCAGGGTGGTGTTCAGGTCCTCCTTTGATGACCTCCGTTACCAGACACTTCTGTAGGCAGCCAGCAAGCAGAGCGTGAGACAGGCTCGTGGTAATTATGGATCTTTCTGTTGGATTCTGGACAAGGGCTGTCAGTTAGCTGCTCAGGCTCTGCAATGGATCTCTGAACAAAAGAATAAAATTGAAGAGGGAGCTTTGCTCTTGGAGCTCTTGTATGCATGGACACACCAACGCAGTGGAGCAGAAAGTTAGTCCTGAGTATTTACCGACCTGACAAGAGCATATATTATTCACCCTGTTCCTCACAAGCCACTCTGACGTGGCTTAAAGAAGTTTTTAACTTTTAAACTAAAAACAAAGTAAGAACAAAAATCCTAACCAAACAGCAAACTAACAAAAATAAGTGTCTTGTTTGGGCATTTCAAGCTATTTTTAAGGACTGATATTTTATGGCTTTCATTCTTCAAAGAACAAAGAGAAAAATCTACTTATTTTCAAAAATTAGAGTAAAATCCATTCTAGCTTGCAGTTACCATATGGATCCATTGGACCTTTTTGTAAGTCTAAGACATATTATCAAATCTTAATGATATTAATTTTTTTCTATATCTGGAAATATTTTGCTATTTTATCTTCCTAGGAATTATTTTATCATTACTCATCAATTCCAGTAGAATAAACCACATCTTTTATGTGATCCTTGTGTTTTCTTATTGTATTGCCCAAACAGTTGTATTGTCTTTCAAGAAGGTGCAAAAGAAATCTGAAGACACCATTTTTACAGTTATTTTTTTTTTAAAGCTTTCATGGAACACAGTAGAGAATTTAGAATTTTTTGTTTTCCACCCATAATGACAATGAAGAAAATTGTCCAAGGAAGACATTACACCATTGTTAAATGAATCAGAAGATGAATGCAGACAGACTGAGAGCAGCACTCTAGAAGCTAATGATGATGGGGAAATTGATCCTAGAAACAAATTCTCAGACTGTGCATCTTCAGTTGAAGATATCTTAGGTGAATTTTCTCAAACCTCAAGCATCAATGAGTGAACGATGTTCTACAGACACGAAGGGAATATGGTTTCTCATCCAATTTGTTATTCATCCGCATCTTCAGTTGAAGATATCTTAGGTGAATTTTCTCAAACCTCAAGCATCAATGAGTGAACGTTGTTCTACAGACACGAAGGGAATATGGTTTCTCATCCAATTTGTTATTCATCCAGAAGGGCTTCATCACACAATACTTGATGATGAGAATGTGGATCATCCCCTATTGTTAGAAAAAAAAAGTGACAGTATTTTTTCATCTTTTACGATGTTTGTGGATCAGACTTGATGTAATTCATAAATGGATAATTGCTGAAAGCAGGTGTGTTATTCAAGAGGTGATTGGAAGAAAATAAATGTAGAAATGAAAACATTTATTGGCTTGATCATTGTAATTGGTGTTCACAAATCTAAAAATGAAAATCCTTTGCAATTGTGGAGTGAAGAAAATGGCTACCTTTGGCAAGATTCTAAGCTATCAGAATTTTTGAAAGTATTGTTTTGACAATGCAAATACGAGAAAAAGAAGTGGAGGTAATGATAAGCTGAAATCTATTAGAGATTTACTTGAAATTCAGAATCACGAGTGCTTTTCAACAATGAAAGTGCAAGAAGAGCCCAAAGCGATGACAAGTGAGGACCTGTCAGAGACGAATTTGGAGCCTGGCATCAGCATTTGCAATACCGCGAGGATCCATGTTCAGTCATGATGCTGAGTAGCAGCTATTTGCCTTCAAAGGATGTTGACCATTTCAGATATATAACATTTGTGTGTACACACACACACACACACACACACACACACACACACACAAATATATATATATATGCATATAAAGTCAACTTCTTATCACAGCTGGTAAAATGAGGCCCATTAAGATTGTATGTGTATGGAAAATATGGAGATTTTTTTTTCCTTTTTTCTTTTTTGGACGGCTGGCTGGTACAGGTATTGGACCCTGGACCCCTTGGTATTGTTAACACCACTCTCTAACCCACTGAGCTAACTGGCCAGCCCTGTATGGGGAAAATTGACTTTACTATATTTAATATCATTAAAATTTCTAACAAAGTTTTATTTCGTCCTTGCTTTATTTGTAATTGTGTAAATTATTTGCAAAATGACTTAAAAATACATAAAGATGAAGAGGGTTCATTGCACTCAGATGGTGCATGGCGATTATTTTTCCTGGTGTGCTGTGGGTTCGTGTAGCTGCCAGTGTGGAGTCTCCTGGTAGTCACCTGGTGCCTGAGAGCCTTTGGAAAAAGTGGGGTTAAGCACTCAGATGGTGCATGGCGATTATTTTTCCTGGTGTGCTGTGGGTTCGTGTAGCTGCCAGCGTGGAGTCTCCTGGTAGTCACCTGGTGCCTGAGAGCCTTTGGAAAAAGTGGGGTTAGAGTTACTGCAGTCAAGGAAAAGTGGGCTTTTTCATTGCCTCTGATTGTGGTGAAGCTCTTATGACCACTGATGAGCCTGTGGTTGTCTTCTAGGACAGCGAATAGCAGAAAGGGCTTGGTTCACCTTCCTGAATTCAGTGCAGAGCTGGTGACCCTCATGGATTTGGATCACACAATGCAGTTAGCAGTTGGCTCTGGGGTAGAGGTGGGCTTCCCAAATGGGCCACTCCCTCTTTAGGGCTGGAGCATGTATGGGCTTTGTGGGTTGCCAGCTGATTATTCAAATTTAAAATTGGGGTTGTGGTTCATTAATTTGCAGACCCCGTATTCAGGTGGTAGGGCCTTTCTCTTCTTCCCACTCTCAGGAAGAAAAATGAGGATTTGTTTTCATAGGAATACCCTCTCCTGTTGTTTCGGGCACTGTGTGTGCCGTTTTATGTATATTCTATTTAGTCTTTAAAGGCAAGTCTGTGTCACAGCTGGGAAAGTGAGGCCCATTAAGTTAAACATGGTCAAGGTCATTGGGCCTTTCAGCAGGCTGGACTTCAAGCTCAGGAGAGGACAGCAGCATCAAGGTTCTTTTGTTCTTTGCTTGTCTGGAAATTTTACCAGACTTAGCGGGCTGCCCTGTGTGCTGCTCACATCAGGTATCAGTAATAGAGCCGTCTTTTGTTTTGAGGTGTTTTTTCATTCTGAGCCACAGGTAGGAAAAATCTATCCTATATTTAGCTGAAAAGCTCAGCTTTATAAAGATGTCTTGTTGACTTCCGGAGGCCCCAAGCTTTACCACTGCTGCTTGTTTCTTTGGGGAAGTTTCAGTGACTCTTTGTGGTTAATTAGAAATGGCTACTCCCATCCCACTCTTTCAGCTGCGTAGCCATGCCATTAATGTCAGACGTCTAAGTCTTGCTTCAGTAATAAGAATTGAATAGGATTCAAGAAGGATTCAATCTACATTAATATTAAAGAGCCTTTTTGGATCCAGAAAGTGCCTGTGAGACCCTTCTGGATGTGAAATATACAGCACATGTCAATTAGGAAGAGGGATGACAGGCGCTTGGCTCCCCGTCTGTGGAGGCTCCCCTGAGCCATCTTCAGGAAATGCGTCTTGCTGTAACACTCAGATTGCCCGCCTCCCACAGGGATCCTCGCTGAGAAATCCGGCTTTCTGTTACTTTGCTGTTCTAAATAGATCTGTGTCCCAAATAGAAAGGAAAGTCAATTTAATTACTTATGAAACTTTTCTGTAAGGGTGAATGAATTAGAAAAAAATGAAACATCTGTCTGTCATCAGTAACTTTATTTCAGTGCTGACTTGGAGAGAAATTTGTCTTGCTGTGACGATTAGGTATTGTTTGGTTGGTGAAAGCAGACGGAAAGGGCGCATGGAGGTATGTCCACCCAGAAGTGTGGGGCAGGAAAGTTTTGTGCTTCTGGGACTGAATGGAAGATGAGCTTGAGGACCCATGGCAGGAAGACGGCGTTGAACAGAAGCCAGAAGACTTCACAGGTGTCAGAACAGAAGAATTATGAGGGAGGGGAGAGATAATTGCAATTAATATGATTATGAGGAGAGAGGTGTACTCGGGAGGGAGCTGCGCTTCTGGCTTGTGCGCCTTCCCTGGCCTCCCCGTGCTGCCCGTCTTGGTGTAATTAATGAGCCTCATCTCCACTTGGAAGCCAGGAGGTGGTGGGCTGGGCTGGGGTCCACCCCAGCAGCCCTCAGCTGGGGGCAGAAAGCAGCTTTGTGTTTTTTCTCCACATGGTACAACTTTGCAGTAGATCTACTTTTGTAAGAATAGCATTTAGAAACCAAGGTGGAGAAAGAAATTATCTTCTACCTGAGGTTTCAGGTGCTTGACTGTGAAGGACCAACTACAAAGTAATGGAGTGTGCTGCGGCTGGCCAGGACCAGAGCAGCAAGGACAGTGACTGAAAGGGGAGAGTAAGCTACCTCTTTTCGTCCCGTTTCCTTACTCTCTCTGATCGATCAGGCTCTCAATGTATGCAATTGAGTGGTTTCTAGTATATTCGCAGAGTTGTGCAACCGTCGCCACTATCTTATTCCAGAACATTCTCATCTCTCAAAATGAAACCCTGTACCCTTTGGCAGTCACTCCCCATGATGCCCTTTCCCCAGCCCATGACAGCACTCATGTACTCTCCGTCTGTATGGTTGTGCTTACTCTGGACATTTCTTAGGTGGCTTTATGTGATTGGCTTCTTTCATTTCTTATAGCATTTTTGAGGTTCATCTGTGTTGTAGCATGTATCAGTATTTCATTCCTTTTTATGGCTGAGTAACATTCCGTATATACCGCACCTTGTTTATCCACTCGTCAATTGAGGGACATTTGGTTTGTTTCCACTTTTTGGCTGTTATGAATGAGGCTGCTATGAACATTCATTGGCAAGTTTTTATGTGGACCTGTTTTTGTTTCTCTTGGGGATATACCTTGGAGCGGAATTGCTGGGTAGTGTGGGAATTCTGTGTTTCAGCTTTTGAGGACCAGCACTGTTTTATAGTGCACATGGATTCTAACTTCTTCACATCCTTGCAGCACTTGTTACTGTCTGTCTGTTTTATTTTAGTCATCCTAGTGGGTGTAAAGTGGTATCTCACTGTGGTTTTGATTTGTGTTTTCTCCATGACTAGTAATGTTGAGTATCTTATATGTTTTTCTTTTTCTTTATTTTTTTTTAGATGGCAGTAATATTTGATACTGATTGGATTCATTTAAACATCTTTAAACTTTAAATTTCTTTTATTAGCATTAAATTTTTTGTATTTCACCTTTTTAAAATAAATATTTTTAGTCCATGCCTTTTAATCTATTATAAGTTGACTGGAATTGGTCTCAAATTTTGTAAAATGAAGATACTTTCTTTTTTATTATTACTTTTATGTCTTTTTTTTAAGTTAGAGAAAAAAGTGTTCTTAAAGATGAGTGTGAAAATTTTTCTAATTCATAAAAGCTGAAAAGTGTAGGTTGATTTTTGTTTTAAGGTAATTAAATTTGTATAGAGTAGATTATTTTAATTTCTGTCATCTTGTGCCTGAGAGATTAAAGGAAAATTTGGAAATGAGAAGCTACCTCTTTTAACTTTGCAACTGAATGCTTTTAGCAACTGAGCTTCCTCTGTGAGCCTGTATAAGGAAGAGTTCCCTCTGGTTACCCTCTGTCAGTGCAAACTCTGTACTGATGAAATGTTGATCGGTCCCTGCTCTCTTGTGTGGGGTGGCTGGTGCATTCCGGGGTTCAACAGTGATTCCTCCATGGAGGGAGTGGGGCTCCGAGGAGGAGACAACTTGTCCATGTCATACAGCCAGAGTTGTTTGCAGTGAGCCTCGTCTTTCTGACTAGTACTTCGTGCGCTCTCTTTAGGACTTGCTTTCCTACTCAGCACAACAGAACTGGGGCCTCAAGCACTTTAGAGTGATTTTTTTCAGTGGCTGAAGCAACAGCACCATTCTGAGTAATTCTACCTCTGGTTTGAAGAGCAGTTTTGTTAGAAGCCCTGTGGCACTCTGCAGTATCGATCCTTCCTTCTCGTTACACAGTCCTTAAAGGTGTGTACACAGCTTCCAGAAATGAGGCAGTGGAGTGTTTTTGTTGAATCTGCCAGCTACCTCCAGTGAGGTTCATTTTCTATTCCTGACGGGCCGACATAAGCTCACGCACTGTAGAAGCTGCCTGCTTGGTCAGTGATGGGCATCCACTTGTTCCAAAGTGTTGTGGCTGTACAGAACCACGTTCCCATTCTTGCCTACAGAGAGTGTACTGTCTGGAAGAGGAGCCGGCCAGAACATGCAGATGCTCCTCCTGTAGGACCGAGTGGCCTGTGAGCTGCTAGGGGCCCAGGGAGGCCGATGCCCTGATGAGTGCCCCCCATGCCCTCCCTCTGTGCTGCTCAGTCAGGAGGCTGGTGGGCTGCGCATGCTGTGCACCTTCTTATCTGGAGGGCAGCGTTGGGCTCCAAAGCCTGTGGAGCCTGAGGCCAGCAAGCTAGTGGAGAGCAGATACAGGGTTAGGATCCAGGGACAGAAAGTGCCGCTTCACTGAGTTGTCCACTAAAGCATGCAGCAGGCGCACAAGGAGGGCCTCATGGATAACACTTGGATGAGTCCTGCAGCCCTACAAGCACGGGGCTCCCTTTGATGGCTGAGAATTTCCTAGGCTGTTTTCATTTTGGGATGAATCAACTTAATTCGTTCAGTCACTTCCTGAACTGTTTATCAGTAAGTCTGCACCACTAAGAGCAAGCCTGGGTCCCTTGCGTTGAAAGGCTGGTGTTCAGATCAGTGTGCGTGACTGTGCTGGGAAGTGTGTTTTGAGCAACTCACTGAAGATTTTTCTGTAATGTGATAACGCCTACCTTCATGTTGGCATATTGTGTTCCCGGTAGGTTTTTGAGAGAGATTTAAGCTGTGCCTTCTTTCTGAGCTCTTCTTGGAAAAGTCTAGTTGTGTAATCACTTTCCTTGGCCCACATTTTGAACAGTGGCCTTCCCAAGGTGCAAGTCTTTATCACAGAATTTAAGGCCAAGGGGTCTTTAGAGACTCCAGTCCACCCTACCCACCTTCACCCCCCACTACATAGATGAGGTGGTAGAGTTCCGGCAAGGTTAAGGAACCTGCATATAAAGTCAGTGGCACCACTCTTTAGCCTCCGAACTCTTAAATGGCTGCTTCGTGCTTTTTGTGGGTTTCTGTAGAGTGATTTGACTTACTGTGATGAAATGCTGACAAATCCCCAGTTTGGGGGGTGTTTGCTGTATCAGCTGATGGTCCCTAAACCACTCACTTTCTCAGGGTTGCATTATTGTTTGGACGTGGTTCTTGGAGCCTTCTCAATTCCTCCTTCCGGGCTTAGACGTGTAAGCTCGAATGCTAAGGCCGTTTGAAAGCAGTGGGCCTCAGAGGGCAGCCATTGCTCTTAGTTAAAAAGGCCCAGGCCGTGGGCACCCAGCAACTTATCCTCTCATTAGAGGAGGGTGGTTGGTTCTCTGGTCCTCTGCCCTCATCTTACAGGTGGGGAAACAAGGGCCCTGAGCCTGGCCGATTTCCCCAAGTTCTTGCAGGTAGGACAGAGACAGGCCCAGGTCTACAAGGGCCCCGTCTAGGCCACTGCCATCCCTGTTGCAGTGGTTTAAGTTCTAGCATGTTTCAAGGCCTGCGCACTTGCTTGTCTGTGTTGCATGCCCTAGTTTTCTTCATTTGTTTCACCCCCCACCCCCAGGCATGGGAGGTAGGGCAGGGACTCCTGCCAGAGGAACCTGGCTGGAGATCAGCCTGGTCTTCTGTGTTAGCCTGTTTAATAGCCCGGCTGTTCTTCCTGGTGATTCTGCTGCTACCTTTCTGTTCTGTTGCTAACTTTGGGGACCTGTTTGTTTAGCTCTTTCTCCTCAAGAGAGCTGCAGAAATATTGCCAGGGCTTTTAGAATCCTGCTTTCACCTGATAAACTGGCCTTTTAATGCCAGCTGTGAATGAGAGAGGGAAGCTCTTTGTACACTTGCATCAATGAGGTGTTCTCAGCAACTGTGTGTTGTCTAGGAAACATGCCTTTGGAGGGCTGCAAGGACGAAGGGCTGGAGTATTAGGGATGAGCAAGAGAGATTTACAAAACAAAGCACATAAAAACAACAAACCTGCATATCGTCAAATAAATCATTTTAGGGGGAAGAGAAAACAAGAAATCAAAGCTCTTTAAGCAGTAAAGATTTTCATTTTCAGTTCAGCTCTTAAATTGACAAGGAGGATGGGATCCATACTTTTTTTCCTTTCGGTTAGCTCTGTTTCAGAGCAAGACCTTGTTAAAGAAACAGTAGCAGTTGTTTCTCATGAACTCTTGAGTACCCACCAGTCAGTAGTTGTTTTGTACATGACTGTGGCTCTGTGTGAGGGAGTTCACGCTCTTGGTGATGCCATTGAGGTCTTTCCAGCACTGGGCTCCCGTGGGATGGGGCCTCCTCCACCCAAAGCCCTGGTCACGGCCACAGCTTTGCTTGCTTCCCCGGCTGTGACTCCTGACTCCTGTTGTGTGTTAGCCTATAGCCGTCGTGTGCGTCTTTGGAGTTGGTCTCCCTGTGTTCTATAGTGACAGCTTCTGCCCAGCTTGGTTTGGGAAACCTCTGATGCAGGCACAGAGGTTGTCTTCTGTCTACGGTCTTTGTCTTTGTGGGGCAGAAGCTGCCACTTCTTAAGAAGAAAGAAGTAATAGTAGTTTAACCTGAGTCTAGTCCTGTCTTTTAAAAATTTTTTTAAATTATTTTTTTATTTTTTGTTATACATACATGTGGGGTACAATGTTGATTTTCAGTAATTGTGTACAATGTGTGGTGGTTAGATCAGGATAGTTAGCTTACTCATCGTTACAGTATGCAGTCATTCTTTGTGTCCATTGACCGATTCCTTATTAGCCCCCCTTCCTCTCCTCTCCCCTTTTCCACCTCTAGTTTTCTAAAAGTTCATTGTATTACTGTGTGTGACTACTATAAAAAAGACAGAGAATAACAAATGCTGGAGAGGATGTGGAGAGAGAGGAAGCCTCCTGCACTGTTGGTGGGACTGTAAATTAGTGCAGCCATTATGGAAAACAGTATGGAGGCCTCTTAAGCAACTACAGGTAGAACTTCCATATGATCCAGCAATCCCACTCCTGGGGATATATCCAGAGGATTGGAAAACATCAGGTCGAAGGGATACCTGCACTCCCATGTTTATTGCAGCTCTCTTTACAATAGCTGGGCAATGGCACCAACCTAAATGTCCATCGATGGATGACTGGATAAGGAAATTGTGGTATATACACACAATGGAATACTACTCAGCCATAAAAAAATGATGAAATTCTACCATTTGCAACAACATGGATGAGCCTGGAGAAAATTATCCTAAGAGAAACAACCCAGTACAGAAAGAGAAATACGTGTTCTCACTCATAACTGGGAACTGAATCCATAAATAAACAAATGAACAATAAAGAGAGAGAAAGAGAAGGGAAGAAACAATCCTAGTCCTGTCTTAAGAGACCCTGCAAGACAGGTGAAGACCATGCCTTTCTCTGTGGAATCAATTTCGTCTCGGAGACAGCACCGGACAGAAATGTACAGATGCATGGTACAGAAGTCAGAAATTCACAGGAGAGGTGCGCTGCACATTTTTACCTTATGCAGGTCCAACTGCATGTGCTGGGCCAACAAAAGGAAGGCGGTCGCAAGAGACACACACAGTCAGAGAGGCACACGGGCAGATCAGCCTCCTCAGGGGGTGTGAGCAGTGTTGTCCACTGTCATGTGGAGCAGATGCCCTGGAGGGAGAAGGGTATGGGAGCCATGAGTCTGGGGTCTTCTTGCCCAGCCTGTCTTTAAACCCCAGCGAGAGTTGAAGGTAGATTAAGCATGTCCTCCACGTGAGGTTCAGTCATCCCATCTGACGTTCTGAAGAAAGAACCCCCCTGTCTGCCATGGTGTTCATGTAGGGCCGCTGTGGGCATGGCCTGCTGTAAGTGTTCCCATGTAGATCTGGGAAGTTTCTGGCAGTTATTTTTACTTGTTTGGTGATAGAGCAAAGAATTTTTTCCTGGAAGCATCTAAATTGGTCTCTTGTGAGCAAATGTATATCATTTTATCCATCCATCTAACAGGTAATCTCAACACTTAAGGAACTTCTATTCTTTTGGTGGGGAAAGACAAAATAAATCATTAAAACACATAATAAGTCGGGCCGGCCCGGTGGCGCACTGCTACAGTGCGCCGCTTGGGAAGCGTGGCAGCACTCCCGCCGAGGGTTCGGATCCCACATACAGACCGGCCGCTCACTGGCTGAGCGAGGTGCGGGAGCGACACCGAGGGTTGCGATCCCGTAGCCGGTCCCGGTCCGGTACGGGCGCGACACTGAGGGTTGCGATCCGTTGCTGGTCACGAAAAAAGACAAAAAGGAAAAAAAAAACATATAATAAGTCAGTTGGTGGTAAGTGCTGAGAAGAAAGAACAGAGCATAAGAAAGAAAGCGTTGAGATTTTTCAATCGGCAGCTGGCCAGGCCTCACTGAGCCGGTCGGTGGAGACAGGAGTGGTGAGTGGCCTGAGCGCAACTGCAGGAAAGAGAGTGTAGAGACTCGAGGTGGCTTGAGGACTGGGCCTCTGTGGCTGGAGTGAGCTGAGCATGGAGAGGCTTGTGCTTGATGCCACCCGAGTGGGAATGGGCCCAGATCTGGCGGGACATGCAAGCCGGTGGAAGGACATTGGTTAACATGGAGAACATGGCCTTATTTGTGCAGGATTGCTTTGGGGATGTGAGAGAACAGGTTGCAGGGAGAAGCTGGGTGGGCTCAGGGTTAGCTCTTGAGCTAACCCAGGTGGGAAGTGATCAGTGGTAGCTTGGAGAAGGGGGTGGCAGCGGGGGTGGTGAGTGGTGGTGGGATTTGATTCTGGTTTGAAGGTAGAGCTGAAAGCGTTTGCCTGGTGGGTTGGAGGAAGGTGTGAGAGACAGTAGTCTCACCAACAGGAAGGGTGGAATTGCCATTCCTGAGAAGGGCTGGCTGGAAGAGGTTCTGATTTGGGAGGATGTTAGGAGCTCAGTCTTGGATGTGTGCTGTTTGGGTCAACCTGTTGGACATCCTAAATCATTTAGCATTGCTCTTGTATCAAAACACCGCTGGTGTCTGCCTTCTCCTTCCTTGAGAGTGGTCAATTCATGCCCCTTTTTTCTAGGTCTTCGCATCCGCAGGCCTCTCATCCAGGGCAGAAGGCTACGTGGAGGCTTTGCAGCCTGCTGGCTTCCACGTTCCTGCCACTTTGGGTGTTTCCTGTTCTCCCTTTCCAGTTTGAGTGCAGTGACGTCTTGTCAGGAAGTTCCGAGGACCACTGGAGGACAGTTCTGGTAGCTTTCGTACATGGAAGCATCCATTGTAGACATGCGCAGATCATGGATGAGTGTTGAGGTGGATGCTGGTGGAGTAGGGAAGGAGCGCCTTTGTAGATCCTTGCGTCTTCAGACATTTGTGTGTGTGAAAGGCCAGGGGACAACACAAAACCTGGCGACACTGCAGTGCTGTTTTATTTCTCTCCAGTTAACAAATGGAGTTTAATTTTGTTGCTCTTGTTCCTCTAGAGAAATTCCTTGTAAAGATCTCTCCCTCACATTCTTGGCAAATATCCAGGGTGTGGGTTTGCTGTGAGATGCGTGTGTGAGCCTGCATTCTCAGAAATGTATGTGTGCATACGTGGATACTTGTGGGTAAAAACAACCTAGTGGTTTTGCAGCTTTCGTCTGTTTCTATACATAGCCTTGGGCTGACCGACCATTTGCCTCTCTGCTGTGGACTCACCATCAGCAGAGCAGAGACAATGCTTTCAGCTTTTCTTCTCCTGGGGGGTTAATGATTGAGTGCATGTACAGTGCCATGCAGTCTTTGAAAAAAAATCACAAAGTACATGTGCATTACTATTATAGCCTTAATGGTATTTATATTTAAATCATTATTATTGCAATAATAATACTCCAGTTTGCCAATAAAACACAAAACCACTTCAGAAGAACATTTGAAAATGATAGCATTTTCTGAGGCTGGGCAGCAGTGTCTAATTTTGGGCCTTCACAATTGGTTTTGTGATTCATGTATTATGTATTTCCAAAGAGTAATTGAGGGTATGCAGTATTGCCCAAGGCAGTGAGTGTTAAAAATATACAGTTGGTCCAGTTGTACTAAAACAGCGATTGGAAGTCTGGACTGGCAAGGCTGTATTTCATGCAAGGTGGGGGCAGTCACTGCCTTTGATGTTGTCTTTGAGCCCTTGGAGCTTAACTTTGTGATAATGTGTCGTTAGGCCGAGCCCCTGTGTCAGCTGTCCAGTTACAGCAAGGCGTAAAGTGGACGAGTCGCTCAGTGGTGACTGATGGGTTTTTCCTTCAGATCCATACACAATTCATAACTCTGATTTATAACCAGTGCAGCTTGTGCTGCTTGAAGCAGAAGGCTCAAGTGCACAGCTTTATTTTGTGGGAAATGTCTTCTTGTAGGCACCCTGGTCCTTTCATCTGTGAGAACGTGCAGAAGATGAGGCCACAGCCTGTGCTGCTGAAGGGGCAGAGGACACAGTCGGACCTGGTCTTCTTCCATCTCAGCGGAAATCGCGTATAGCTTATTGGGGTTGGACCAATTATTACATTACGATCAGATGTCAATGAGAGGAAGATATTTATCACTAGTTTTGAAAACAAGGTGTGTTCTGCTGAGTACCACAGCAAAGGCGCGTGGCCGTCCACAGTGGGACAGACGCGGCCCAGTGTGCTCAGCGATCAGGCTGTTACTGAGGTCACTAATGACGGCCCACTGCTCTCGACATGCAGCAGTGTTGTCCCTTGGCAGCATGTCCCCTTGCCTTGGAGAGCTTCTCCTTCACAGTCTCTAGTACACCATGCCCTCCCGGGCTTGTCACCCTTGGTCCCTGTCTCCTTCCTCGCTGTCGTCTCTGGATCCTGAGTGTGCAGCTTGTCGTCTGCTGCCCCGGCTGTTGATTCTCACGGATTGGCATCTTAGTCTCTCCCCTTTTTGTTCTGCGTCCTCTACTCCTGCATGCTGCTGGTAGCTTCACTGCATTGTGTACCTAGAAGTCCACAAATGGTTTCCAGTGGGTTTATGAACCTCCTGAAAGTATGCAAAGTGTTAGTATTTGGGTCTTTCTGGGGAAAGGAGGCATCATTTTTATCAGATCTGGACGGAGTTACTGACCTGCAGGGTTAAAACTTAGTTCTCTGCAGTGTCAGTTTTCTAGCCAGATCTGCCCCTGAGCAGATCTTTCTTTGAACCCACCTACCCCTTGCCAGCTGGTACCACAGAGTCTGATGTCAGAGGCAGTTGGGGCAATCTTTCTCACACCTGTGGCCTTGGCTGTTTCTTTGGTCAGTGCATGTGCCCAGTCTGCTGAGACCTGAGAATCCCCTGGAATTTTCTTGTCTCTTGCCCCTCACACTGTCAGTTCCAGGTCTTGCTGACTCTATTACCACCCTCTCCTCCTGTCCCCTAGATCAGGACCACCTCTGTGTGTCCTGCCTCTGGCCTCCTGCTCACCGTGTTCTTGAGGACAGCCTTCCCTCAGGTCTGATCTGACCACACCTGCCTCTGCTCTCTGTGGCCAGGATGCCCACGTAGCGCAGCAGACCAGACATCCTGAGGCCAAACCCCAGAGTCCGCTTCTCCTGGAAGTGGCTCCAGAGTGTCGCTCAGGTCCCCTTCACGCCACACTGACCTCTCGGCTTCACTGCCTGCTCCTTTGTCCCCCTTCTCCCAGCACCTGGCCACACCAGATGTAGTTGGTTGTATTGTTCCAAAGGTGTGCTGTCGGCCTAAGAGAGGCCTTGCTATCTGTTGACCTGCCTGGCCTTTCCTTACCCTTCGTCTGTCTGGGAACCTTGAGGTTATCCCTAGGCTGCTGGCACCATGGGAGTGCTGGTGGTGGCTTCTTTATTATAGCATCCACGCTACATCTCCCAGGTGTGGCTCAGGATAGGCACTCTCCAGGTGCTGTTGGATGTGACTCCTCTCTAGTGCTGCTCAGACTCCTCTGCCTGTCACCCAGGAAGGGCCAACCCCCTGAGCTTCTTGTCTGCTAGACGTTCACCTCTCGTGGTGCCTGAGCCTGGAATTCTTCACTGGGCTTGTTAATTTACCTCTCTGCGGGAAAGGCTCGTGTCTGCGGTGACTTTGCAGCCCTGGGGCCAAGGTGGGATTTGAGGATGCTTGATGGGCTGGTGATGAGTGAAGAGGAAAAGCATGAAGCCCTGCAATGTCCACAAATAAGAATGTGATGAGAGGCAAGGGGCGCGTTGTGTCATGTCGAGGCTGACCTGAGTGAATGGGAGGTGTTCTGAGCTCAGGGTGTGTCTCGTGCCGGTTTGTATGAGATGGGTGCTCAGTGGGTGCTGAAGGACTTGGGTAGAGGCAGGTCCTAGGTGTAGAAGCAGCCATCCCCACGCTGTCTCCCCATCCTGCACCCTACTTCTCCACCCCATGGTTGTCTTCAGGATGCTGCATGCAGTCTGCACATGTTCTGCCGTGTTTTCAGCTAGCTTCGTTGTTCATCCTGGGCCCTTCAGCCCCTGGGTTGCTCATGATTTCCCCAGGGGCATGCATTTTGGGTTTCTAGTACAGGGTCTCAGATACACATTTGGAGGATCACAAATGGTCTGCCTCAGGGCGCTTCCATGGCTGTGGACTGTGCGCCTGGAGCCATCACATGGCAAGTGTGATGGCCAAGCTGAGAAAATTGTGTGTCCATTTCTTAGACCATGTACATTTAATGTAATTATTGATATGATTGGATTTAAATCCGTCACCTTGTTATTTGTTTCCTGTTATCCTATGGTGGTCTGCGACCTTGATCACCTGGTTGAGGTAAGTGTTTACCAGGTGCCTCTACTGTAAAGTTACTCTTTTTTCTCCCCTTTTTATACGTGCTCTTTGGAGGGAAGTTATTGTGTGTGACCCACACTTAATTGGGTGGGGGGTTATACTCCATTTCCTTGGGGGGGGTGGAGTATCTGCATAAATTATCTGGTGTTCTGCATAAAAAATTTGTCTGTTTTCCACATTTGTTAGTTTATTCAGCCATTTATATCTGTATGGACTCATAAATACTTATTTTATATTTTGGGCTATAGCCCAATACTACATTATATATTTTGTTGCTCAAGTTGTTCCAGCTTGGCCATTGGGAGCTCTTTTGGTTGGCTCCCAGGTCCCTCTGACATACCCCATCATTGTGTGTGTGTGAGTGTGTGGTCATTTCTCCAAGTAACCTCCTTTTATTGGAGAATGGTATTAGAAGCCAAGATCTGTATGCCTGGTGTGCTTATTGTCAATTCTTTAAAAAAAATTGTAAATAAGAAAAAATGCCTTTCATATGTACCTTCATTTTACCATTTCCTGTCTGTAGATCTGTATTTGCTTGGTCTGTAGATCTGTATTTCTACCTGGTGTCATATTCATTATGACTGAAGAATTTTCTTGAACAGTTCCTGTAGTGTAGCTTTCATTTGCCTGAAAAAGTGTTTATTTCACTTTTTGTTTTGAAACTTGTTTTCATCAGATCCAGAATTCTGGGTGTAGTTTTTCTTTCAGCACTTTAAGGATGTCATTCTGTAGTTTTTTTTATCCTGCATAGTTTCTGACTGGAAACTGGCGTTTTAATTTTTGTTCCATTTCTTAGAGTTTGGTAGAATTACCTGGAAGTTAACTAATTCTAACAGTAACATTTACTGAATGTTTACTGGTAACAGGCACTTTGTTGAGCTTAACTTTGTAAGTGTGTCATCCTCCAACACCCTTGAGAGGAGGGAGTTGTGGTTTCCACAGTTTAGAGGTACAGAAGCTGAGAATTGAAAAAGTTACCAGGTTTCCTTAAGGCCATTTTGCTGGGCGGTGGCAGAGCCAGGTGCATCTGATGCCAGACCCTGTACTTTAACGACTGTAGGTGGGATTTGTATTTTCCAGAAGGGTTGGGATCAGGCTGAGCTTATACTGGTCTAGTTAGAATGCTGTCACCATGATAGAAAGCACACCGACATTAGACAGATGGGCTTAGCTCCACTCCTGCTCTGCTTGCAACAGGCTGCGTGACTTTGAAGGTGGCCTGTGCCTCACTGAGTTTATGTTTTCACCTCTGAAGTAGGTGAGAGTAACTGCCGTGCTGTTCGTCTGGGTCAGGATTAGGAAATGGGAGGCATGATACACGAGCACTTTGGTTGGTATGTTACGGAGTGGACTTCAACAGAGAAGCAGTCGGCACTCAGAGGGTTGGAGAGTCAGGTATTTATTACGCTGGTAGGCCCAGATACGCTGGTGCTTGAAAATCTGGACTCCGAGCTCAGGTCTTACAAAGTTTTTATGAGTGGACTCTTCTAGGGTTTTTACATTTTTTTTCTTTTCTCAGCATTCACTAGGCTAGCATAGATGAGCGAGCTCGGTTACAGAAGCCAAAAATGCAAGCGATTAGAGGCCAGACTAGTGTAACCAGCAAACATTGTTTCAAAGACAAAATATTACTTCAAGGACAAAACAGGCTTATGAAAAAATTATTTTGGCATTTTCCCAACAGGCACAGGGAAGCTTTTCTTGGTTGGGTTGTGCTGAGGCTTATCTGTTGAATTAATGAGCGTATTTTGCCTTGGTCAGATACCACACTGATTTCCCCATTCAAGGCTAAGGGTGGTGGACACAGCATATACTCTAACGTTCTCCTCATGGTTCACCCCCTCTGATTGGCTCCCATGGCTGGCACATCTTCCCCAAGCACAGCCCTAATGATTTCACTTTCATGAAACATTAAGTGGCTCTGTGCATCTTCCTCATTCAGATACGGAACCATTCCTGCAGAGCCCTGACCTGCTGTTCCAGCCTCCAGGCCCCTGTTCAGCCTATTTCCTTTATGCAGACCCCATACCCTTGGCCCAGCTGTATTAACAACAAGTTCTCAAAGACATTATGTAGCAGAAAATATGCTGATACACTATAAAGCCCTGGGTAAGCGTTTGGTATTTTTGTTCTCATCTGTATACCTGTCCTATGAATGTTTCTAAGTGCCTTTTCTGGGTGGAGCATCATGCTGGGGCTGTGTCCTGGGTTCCTGGAGAATCCCTAAGAACTCCACTGTCTGGAGCAACACAAGAAACAGATTACAGGGCAGCACTGCACTGTGAGGCATGATTGCTTGTGGGGCTGTGAGTGGGCCCCAAACACTGGAGGGCAGGATGGGGAGGGCAGGTCAATGGAGCTGGGGAGGTCCTTAATAGAGGAGTTGGGGGTACACTCGAGCTCACTGGGGAGGACTGGTGTGTGAGGAGATCTGGCTGGTGACTGGGGGAGAGGGTTGCGGGACCAGTGGCCCCATGGGTCCAGAGAGGCCCTAAGGAGCCTCCTTGTGGAGAGCCTGGTGGGCCAGGCTGAAGGGCTTGGTGTCTGTTCTGGGAACCGAGGGGCGCTCTGTAAGAGTAGTCTTGGGGAGGGACGTGGTTAGATGTGTGTGTTTCTTTTTTTCTTTTTGTCTTTTTTTCGTGTCCGGCAACGGATCGCAACCCTCAGTGTTGCGCCCGCACCTCGCTCAGCCAGTGAGCGGAACCGGTCTGTATGTGGGATCCGAACCCTCGGCGGGAGCGACGCCGCGCTCTCAAGCGGCGCACTGTAGCAGTGCACCACTGGTCCGGCCAGATGTGTGTGTTTCTAAAACTCCACACTTGTTTGTCATTCAAGACCCAAAGCAGTTGGCTTTGTCCCACATGAAGCCTTCCTGAATCCTCCTTCCTCCGAGCAGGATGGGCCTGCTCCTTCCCCGGGGGCCAGCACGCCCTGTGTCTTTCTCCAGTCACGCCCTGGGAGGCTGGTTGTCCCTTTGGCCCCAGCCAGTGTGTCTGAGGCACCTCTTCTGTGATTCTGTGTTGGGTATCACTCTTCAGGTCTTTCAGGCCTATGCTTTAGCAGGAAAGAGCAGCATTGATACAATTACTTAACTACAATACTGATAATTTTTGCAAGGGAGAAGAAAATGGGCTGCATCAACGTGTATAATGACCTGGGCTCACCCCCAGGCTTGCTGAGCCCTCATGCTGCGGAGGGCGGGGTCCTGGGAAGAGGCACGCTGCATGTGCATGCACGTCTGGGTCCTGATCAATAAAACGAAAGGACTGTGGTTGGTCGGGGGGGGGGGGGGGGGGCTTTGGTTTTAGGGACTTGCATATTTTTTTTTTCCCCTCTGCCCTTGGGGGGGGGGC
>NW_007728533.1:141174-155345 GCF_000696425.1 Galeopterus variegatus | reverse complement strand
GGGGGGGGGGGGGCTGCCTTTGGTTCTAGTGATCTGCATATTTGTCTTCTCCCACTCAGCCTTGAGGGTAGGGCCTGCATCTCCAGCCTTGCATTTGCTGCAGCGCCATGTGCTGGTGGAGAGCAGGAACAGAGGATACCAGGTTGCTTGGATTGGAGGAAGGGACAAAACTAACAGCAAGGCAATGCAGTTGAGCATTAATGCCTTTATTCAGTGATTGCTTTGTACTAGAGTGAGATGAGTTGTCTACCCATTAGGGATCTAATTGGAAATAATGCTGTACAATTTAATACAGTGATTTCATAACATTCTTTTGTATAAATTAGCAGAATGCTTCAGAATGTTACATGTAGTTGAAATGGAAATGATTGAATCAAAGTGAAGGATAAGTAGATCGTACTAGACTATCCGAGGAAGAATTTCTGATCAGCTTTGGGAGTGAAGGGGTTATCCTTGTGGTATTTTATTGAACCACAAAATGTTATTTATAACCCCTGTCAGGAGCAATTAAACTGATTGATGATTAAGAAGTTTAATAGTTGAATAATAAGATGCAGCTCTTGACAGCCATTTTTCCTCATTTTGGAAGCATATTTTATGAGTCTAATAACAGTGTTCAGGGTGGGCTGTATAATATGTTGTGGTGTAATTATAGGGTGGTGATATAATATTCAGTCTAGTGTTACATGGTATGTTACTTATAAAAAATTAAAATACCAATTATGATTTTTTGATTTATTATTGAAGTGGTTTGTTAATTCTGACTTACCCAAAGCAGGGTTAATTAGTACATATTGATGTATTTGCTTAAAAGTATACTAACGTTGAATTGAATAAGAAAAGCCAAACAAAATAATTTTCCAGTCATACCAAAATGGTATTATAATTTTAGTTGTATTTCATGTTTATGTAAAAAGGTGGCTTCAAATTGACTAGAAATGTCTGCTCTGATTGGCAGCTCTTCTGGCACTGTGTACCATTGGAGGTTGCACTTACATTTTAAAGACAACCTCAGTTACTTTCCTTGCTTCATGTTTTTTTTTGTTTGTTTGCTTGTTTTTTTGGTGGTAGTATTTATCTTTATCACCCTTTCTTATGTTTGTGAAAAACAAATGTATAGATACAAATTATTTTTAGAAGTAAGCAGAGATGTTACAAAGTAGTGAACACAAATGACTAATAAACTAAAAAATCTAGCTTCACAAGTAATGAAAATGCAAATTGAACTGACAATGCGATTCTATTTTTGTCTGTCAAATCAGCCCAGATTAAAAGAGATAATATTCAGTGCTTTTCAGGTGAGTTGAGACTGACATGCTTGTAGTCTGTGGTGAAACAGCCTTTCTGGAGAGCAGGTTGGTGCTTGCTGAAGGGATCAGGTGGCTCCCTGTCCCAAGAGAGTAGGAGGATACTATGGTGTGTGAAGCTCGAGCTTGGGGTGCTGGCTGTGGAGGTGTCTGGCACCGGCAGGCTCTGAACCGCCCGGGGTGTCTTTGCTGGGAGAGCGCAGAGCCGTTGTGATGCGTGATTTCCATGTGGCCTTAAACATGGTTTCATAGAAAACTTTATATTTAGTCTCAATTCTGGTTTATTAAAAACTGTGTGTGTTGATGAATGTTATGGGCTGAATTATTTCCCCCCACATTCATATGTGGAGGTCCTAACCCCCAATACCTCAGCATGTATTTAGAGATGGGGTCATTAAAGAGGTAATAATGGTAAAATGAGGCCATATAGTTGGGCCCTGATCCAAGAGGACTGGTGTCCTTATAAGAAGAGGAGATCAGGATTCAGACACACACAGAGGAAGACCGTGGGGACACAGGCAGAAGATGTCATCCACAAGCCAAGGAGAGAGGCCTCGGGAGAAAACAGCCCTGCTGACACCTTGATCTCGGACCTCCAGCCTTTAGAACCGTGATAAATTTCCATTGTTTAAGTCCCTCAGTCTGTGACACTTTGTTACAACAGTGTGAGCTGACTAATATGATGGACTTAGATACTAGTAATGTCTGCATAATGCAGTTATGGATACTTTAATTTTCTTCTTTGTGCTTTTCTGTGATCTCTAAATTATTTACAGGAGTTATGACAATGCTGTGTTCTAATAAAGCATTGTTAGGTAGATTGCCTCCCTGTCTGCGTAGAGAGTGCTGGAATAACCAGACAGAGGCTTCTTTCTCTTCTGGGGGTTGACCCGGTCATCCCTGAGTTGAAGGAGTTGCACTGGGATGTGCTTAGTGTCCTGCCCAGCCCGAAAGTTGCATGCTGCTCAGGCGTGGTGTCTGCTGCTGCCTGTGGCCCTCGTGGTCCACGGCCTGCGGGGGTGTGTTTCCTCCAGCTTGGCAGCAGGCGTGCACCTGGGCCAGCGCGAGAGGACGGAGGGCTGTGAGTGCCGAGTCCCCAGGGGCTTTGGTAGGGGCACTTCTTTTTGAGATGGAGGCTTAGGCTGTAAACCACCACTGACTTGTCGAGCACTGGTTTTCTGGGATCTTAGGTTTATGTTTTTTCTGTTGCTGGTTAGGCCTGGAGCAGGATCCAACCTGAGCTAAGTTCTGGAAAGATGTGTGGGAGTTGGGCAGACTGAAGAATCCTCAGGAGAGGCATGGCAGCACCGGGTTGCGCAGGTGGGCCAAGGGCCACTGGCAGGTCCCTGGAGACCCTACTAAGCCCTGGGTCCTCACTCTGAAGATGATGGGGCCGGGGAAGGCTTCTGAGTTGGAGAATGATGCTGGGATCTCTATCTTCCAACCAGCTGGCCTGCCCAGTCCAGGCACCAGATTCAAGGGTCTGAGGGACCCAGTAAAAATACCCTCCTCTTTAACAGGGCAAACACCTGTTTAGAAATAAAACAAAGGTCTAACTAACAGATGGAGGTTAGGATAGCACCTTGACTGCTGATCAAGCCAGATGGGGGAAGCTTGGTATGGATCCCAGAATGCGGACGAAACCAGTGAGGCCTTCCAGCATGGGAACTGAGGCCTCCCTGGGACAGGCGAGGGATGAGCTGTGCTTGGCCACTCCTCCGAGAACGAGCAGAGCACACTCCCTACTGCTGCCCAGTGCCCAGCCTGCCTCCACTGAGTATAGGGACTGCCATCCACAGCAAGGCCCCAGTCAGGGTGTCTCTAACCAATGCTGTGGCCAGATGTCTTTGCAGAAGGTGGAGGGTGGGTTGGATGTGGGAGTATTGGAGGCAGGAGGCACCCCCTTTGACTGCTTGTGGCAGGGCCCCCACAGAACTCCCCATGTCTCCTGCCTCAGTGGGGGCAGGCTGGGTACAGGGGCTCCTGGAGAAGGGTGGCAGCCTGGACAGGAGTCCCCGAGCTGGTGGAACAGCTGTGGTGGTAGGTGTGGCACTTGTCAGTGAGTCCTGAAGGTGTGGCCTGAGGACTTACAGTCTCTGGCATGTTTTTTTGTGACTCTTTGAGTGGTTGAGGCTTCCTGGGAGTTGTGTAGAATCAGAGGCATTTAAAAGTGGATCTGGGTTCCTAGGGGCTGTGTAAACCGTGTCATCCCCAGCCCCTCCTCAGTACCTCCCTGTACTCATGTTCCCACTGTGGCCAGCGTCTTAATCCTCTTTATCCTGTGGCTGCTTAGCCATCTTGTCATGATATTGGGGTGAGGCAGGGTTTCAGTATATACATGAAGAGAGGACCCCTACCCTTGTTACCTGGGCGTTGCCCACACTGTTGGAGAGCTGTGTTTTCTGGGTAGTTCCAGCTGTTCAGATGTGTTAATTCAGAGGTGATTCTTCACTCACTCAGCCTGTCTCTGTGTGGCACAGGGATCAGCTCGCCAGGCATCAGCATTTAGAGCAGGGGCCTCTCCAGCCCCCATGCGCAGCGTTGGGACTCTTCCCCAAGCGGCTGGAACAGTTCTCTGTGTCCTTCCAAAAAATTGCTTTTCAATCTCGGCTTTGTCTGGAGACTGATTTACTGGGTAGAGAGAAATAGCATTTATTTCTGGAAACAAGAATCCTCTTTGTTCACTGAGTGTGTGCCTGCCTCTGCTATGGCCTGGGGTTCTTGAGATAGTACTGCTGCTTTCTGAGCATTTGAGTTATTTCCTGAAATCCGTGGAAAAAGACTGTGTTTTTCAGTCTCTTCCATAATGTGGTCATTCTTTCCACCTGGGTGCAGAGTGTGACGCTTTTCTTTGAATCAAATATAAAATGAGGTGGATGTTGGCTGTGGCTCACAGAGGCAGGGCCGATTACGGATACCCCTCATCCACCCTGACAGCTCGGCCAGGCAGAACCCTTCTTGTTGGTTTTTACATTCCTGGACGAGGAGCTGTGGGCCTTGAGGTCCTGCCCTGTGTTTTCCAGTTTACCCAGTGAAAAAACAAGAACCAAGATGCCCCCTAAGTATGTGACTGATAGATAAGGAGTTTGCTAGGAGTCTGTATGTACTGTGCCTAAGAGGACAAGGCAGTGGAGGTGGGGTGGGGTTGGTATGAGGGTGCTATAGGAGAGGGCCTCACATGTTTTGGGGTTTGCTTGGACTGAGCCATGTGCTAGACTTGTGGTTGTAAACGGTAGTGCTGGCACCCAGATCTTGCAGGCCATGCTGATGTAGGCCAGCTACCAGGTGGCTTCAAGAAGCAGACGTGGGCAAGGCTGCCAAGGCGGGCAGCTCTGCCATCTCTCCTTGGGAGCCTTGTGTCTCTGCTCTGTGCTGTGTCTTGTGTGGGTCCCGGGTCTGCCAGGCTTGTTGGGGTCAGGCTTTCCTCTTGACACACCATAGATGCGGTCCTCTGGAGGGAAAGGCCTGTTTCTTCTCCCCACGTGCCAGGGGCCTCCCTCTCTCCTCCCTCTCTCCTCCCTCTGTCCTTCTTTGGCTTTGTCTGGCACCCACAGTCACATTGACACTCTGGTTCTGCTTGCGTCAGTGCTGGCGGAGACCTTCCACCCTCCCTCCTCTCTGAGCAGTCTTGCACCAATCAGTTCCCTCTTGTTGGTAAGCTCTTCTCTGGCATATTTTGTATGTTCTGTCCCTTGTAAGCGTTAACCTGGACTTGGGTTTTCTAGACTCCACTCATCCTAATGACCTGTCACCAGTGTTTGTGGTTTGACATTCAGTCGGCTCCTTGGCCTTTGAGCTGGCTTGTGTTTTGGTCTTTTCAGTACTGCTCCCAGGTATCTCTGAAAGCCTCCTTCATTTTTGTCAACAGGCTCTTTTTGAATTTTTCCACCCCAAACATGGGTCAGGCAAGAGCCCTTGTAATGGACGTTCCTTTTAGTGGAGAAAAGTGTCAAACACTAACATCTGGTTTTCTCTCAGGCACTTGGGGGAAGGGGACTCACACGAAAGGATTGGTCACTAATGACAGAACAGGAAAAAGGCCATGAGTCTGTGCTGTTACTTCTGATTTAACTAAGCTTCTTTTTGCCTACCTCTAACAGGAAACCTTGTGAGTCTGTTTTCCATGGTCTTTGACATTGGTGTGTTATATATTGTCATATGAAACATTATGTGCAAAGTATAGTGTCGGATCCAAACTTAGATATCACTTGGCTTAAAGACCCTCACCCCGACCTAAAGTATACAGGTCCAGGTGTAGTCTACTTTGTCAGTACTACGTGAGGTCAGCTGAGAACAAAAAGATAACCAATCAACATCTAAGAGAATATATTTTCTCAAGAACAAAAGCCAAAAACTCGTGCCCAGGCCTCCTAGCATGAAGGTAATTCCATACAAGAAAATACAAATACAGACCTTTGAGGCTTTGTTTTGAAGCTCTATCTCTTCATTTTCTTGATAACTAGTTTTTGTGATAGTTCACTTTTTAGCCCTGACAACTTTAGTATTGAACTATAATTTCTTTAACTGCTTTGACTAAACGTAGATTCTTTGTACCAACACGTTAAGACAATCTAGTTTTTAAAAAAAAACAGTTCAAAATTTTAGAAGATATGGCAAATGAATGTCAAGAATCATTTAAGTTCTTTTTAAATTTTGCCCCCAGATTCAATTCGAATAATTGCTATAGATTCATACCTCGGTTCTACCACGAGCTGCTGGTAAAGACTCCAGCACTTTAGGTTGTAATGCATTTCTGTGTAATTTTATATGTGTGTTACATGTAGCTTTTCAAGTGACTCCACACATTTTTTGGGCCATCCTTAGATAGAAATTCTACCCACATGAAACAGACACCAAGGCTTCAAGCAAGCTGTAGTTACGGCCTCGGTGAAGTTTCTGGGTTTCTACATGGCTTAAATAAACATTCCACGCCTGCACCCTCAATTTTGCATTTTGTAATTCCAACATAAACAAGACAAAGAAGAAACTCAAAGTCACTCCTTTGGGTAATTTGGTTGATGGAGACAGATTCTTAATCTAGCCTCTCTACTCAGTGGCCTTTTTACCCACTTGAGGACACTGGGGACCCAATACTTGGTCAGGTGTTGGTAGGCCTTCCAAGCAACATATAGGGACACTTTCAGTTCAAGTAATGCAGGGTAGGGGAGGGTACTATAAGCATAATTGATGTCCATTTCTAATTGCAAAGGTACATGTGTGAGCCCTGTGGAATTTGCTTGTCAGAAAGTGTTGCGAGTGTGTGTGTGTGTATTCTGACAGATTTTTTGGATTGTTTTAATTTTGATTGTCTAGTTTCTTGTATGTCTTCTCACCGTAACTGCAGGTGCTGGGATTTTGTAAGCTGCCTTTGATTGAGCCCACGCTTCTCGAGCCTCTTCGGAGGCCCTGAGCTGGGCTGTGACTAGCCTTTGCCCTTGAGGAGCGTACTCCCTTGAGGGAGATGTGCCTGTCTGTAAGACCCAGGCCAGTGAGAGCCTACCTCTGACAGCAAAAGGTACTCCCCGCCCTGCCACCCCTCCCGCCCTGCATGGCTTTAACTGGGAACAAAGTGAATCGAAAATAGATTTAAGAAACAATCACAAATAAACTTGTGGAAAAGAAGTTAAACTTCACCAAAAAAAAAATGCAAATTAGACCTCATTATACTGAGCTGGTTTTACCTTTCCAGTGAACAGAGATAAAAAGAAGATAATGGTGCTTGTGATTCATCAGTTGGGTGGATCATCTCGGGCACTGCTGGCTGCAGGATGAATTGCGAACACTCCTTTTAAATATTTCACCAATATTTGTCAGGAGCCTTAAAATGTTCTTACTCTTTCATCTGCCAATTTCATTTGAGATGTTTATCTGAAGAAAATCATTTTCAATGTGGATCACATTCCTTATGCAGAAAAGATGCTTATTGGGGCATTCCTTAAAATAGTAAAATGTTTGAAATGGTGTCAGCCTCCCAACGTAGGGACGTGGTTAAGTACACTGGGATGTTGCCAGTTCTTTAGACTATTATGCAGCATCCTAAAGGATGGTTTTAAAGAGTATGTTATAAAATGGAAAATCCTCATTACAAATGTCAGATTTCAACAGGGTACAAATTTATATTTGTAATGCAAATATAGTCATATAGAATCTGAACAGAACTTATGCATAGAAAAAATTGAAATAAAATCATACTAACAGGTATCCTAGTTGTGTTTTAGATGATAGATTTATGGCTTACTTTTTCGTTTATTTAGTATATTTGAGTTCTTCAAATTTTCTTTTTTCACTGTGAATTAAAAAATTCAGTACCTAATTGCTGTAGTCCACTGGGATCTTGGCTATACCCTTGGCTATACCCAGACCCCGCCTGGGACACACAGTGCCCATCACAGCCACTGCCCTCGGACCACTGTTTCCAAGGCCTGGGAGGGCTGGGGAGCTCTTGGGCCACAGCAACTGCATGGTGTCCTCCTGTCTTCTACCCAAGTTTGGCTCCAAATGGAGCAGCCACTGATTCCTTTGTCCTCCCTGGCTCCCAGTGAGCTTTATACTTCTTTTCAGGAAAATAGAAACTTTGGCAAATATAAAACCCAAAGGACAGGCCATTTTGGAAGTCTTAAGAGGACCTGTGTCCACTTTTCGCTTTTCCTTCTTGCATCAATGGGGCATAGGGTGATGGCAGTGGTGCTAGTCCAGTTGATTACAGGGATAAGGTTGGACCGTTCCCCAGGCCCAGGTTCCATACCCGGCGCGTTGTGAGCCCTTCTGAAGTCTGAGCCCATGCAGCTCCTCCCAGCCTCTGAGCTGCTTGTCAGGGAGGATTCCGCGAGGCTGGTTTGATGCTGAGCTTCCTCAGACTGTGCCTCAGTGTGGGGGCAGGTGCAGGAGCAAGCATCCGATGGGCAGGAAGAGCCTAAGCGTTCATGAGCTGGCTTGCTGGTGTCCCTGCGCTGTGCTCTGACCTTGGGTCCACCAGGAGCTGTGCATATTACTGTGGGCAATGAGATGTTTACTTGTGATGCCAGAGCACCAGGGCTTGGTGTGGGCGTTAGTATGAGGGTCGGGCTCCCGCCCTCCTCTGCTGTCAGCTGCGTCCATTTGATTTTTCTGGCAGGTGCAAAGTAATTGGCTGGGCACTTGGTTTGAGCCTTGGTTCCGAGCCACTCTATGCAGGAAGGCTGGGCAGCCTGCAACACACTTTCTTTGTGTGAAGTCTTCTTAGGACAGGCGGAGTTGTTTGCAAATTAGATTTCTGTCACTTAGGAAGAGGTTTACTTGTGAGGCTTTTCTGCAGTCATGCCTTTTGAATACCTTCTTGGTATGCGGATTCTCCAGGCCCTCCCCAACTACAGATGACCTGCAGAACTTGCGGCAGCCACTGGCCAGTGGTCTGACTAGTAGGAAGGGAAGGGCCCCTATTTTAAAGTTAGGTCTCTGTGTTCTTTTCAGGGAAGCAAATTTCTTTTTGTTGACAAAATGGAAGAACCACATAATTTATTAACTTATTTCAAGCAGAAATATATTTTAAAAAGAAACTGAAAGGAAGCAGTTCTATTTTGCTTTGGCTTTGTGCTATAATACAGGGACTTTCTGTCCAGTTTTTGTTTTGATATAGTAGCCTCATGTCCTTTCTGTGATTATATTCCATCCAGTTGGGATAGTTACAGTGTAAGCAGCTTTTTACTTTGTTTTTAAAGTCCATTTACTGGGTGTAATAGAGAAGGATGAATGTGTGGAAATGTATAAATTCTTGATAGATGGGCCACCAGTGGCATTGTGAGGGCTCCTGAAACCTAGCCGAGGGGCTGGGTTGCCAGCCTGGTTCCTGGCAAGTCTGGGCCAAGTGAGGAACCACAGACTGCCTTTCATGTAGACGTGTCTGAATTGGGGGTGATGGCCACGAGCCTCTTCTTGGTCTTTGTGAAGGAAACCCAGATGCTGGCACCAGTGAGAAACATCCCTGCTCTCACTATAAACTTGAAGAGAGGGGTCCCAGTTGGGATGTAAGTAGTACGAAAACATGAAAGTGAGGAACCACAGACTGCCTTTCATGTAGACGTGTCTGAATTGCGGGTGATGGCCACGAGCCTCTTCTTGGTCTTTGTGAAGGAAACCCAGATGCTGGCACCAGTGAGAAACATCCCCGCTCTCACTATAAACTTGAAGAGAGGGGTCCCAGTTGGGATGTAAGTAGTACGAAAACATGAGCAGAGTTGTGGAGTTGATGGGTCTTGAGTGATTTATTCAAGACCAAGAATTGATGGGGAAAGGGACTCACTGTCTGGTAAATGGCCCCAGCCAAAGCCACCTTGTCGGAGCTGCCAGTGGAAGCTGGATTGTCTGTTAGAGCAGCAACCTCTTCAGTTAACTGCTGCTTTAGGATCCTGCATCAACCACCTAGCAGAGGTACTTGCAGTGTGACTTCATGTATGTTCTGTGTGTTGTGTTATTGGTAGCAAAGTGTGAGGGCACCTTCTTCATACCAATGTGCTGTTTCCCTGTCTAACCTGTGGGGCATGGGGTATCCTGCCCATCCTCATTTGGCTTTGGGACTTCCCTCTCGTTGCCTGACTCCCCAGCCAGACCATGAGTAATGAGAGGGCAGGGCCCAGGCTGTCTTCTTCTGCGTTCCCGTAGCCCCCTGCCTTGCTGCCTGGTGCACCGTCTGGGCTCAGCAAAGCTTTGTGGATTTTAAAGGCTTTGACATATTTTGTCAGATTGTTTTGCAGACCATGTTCATTGCTCCCTTAGGTGTGTCTGGAACTGTGTTCTGAGTGGTCCTTCTGGTTCAGAGAGTCTGTTTCCGTTACTTGTATCAGTAGGGGATATTTTAAACTTTGAAATCTTGGCCAATTTTATTGAACTGTTGCATCTTGTATTTATTTGAATTTATTTAATAACTGATATGTTGACCATTGCTTCATGATTTTAACTGGCCTTCTTTTATACATAACCTTTGTGTGTGTGTGTGTGTGTGTGTGTGTGTATTTTCCTCATTTTCAATTGGCCTACTTAGATATTTTTCTTATTGAAAAATAATCATTTGTCAATTATTTATATTAATGCTTGGCCTGTGATAAGTTGCACATGTTTTCCCAATTTGCTTTACTTTTTAATTTCTTCATTTACAACCATTTAAAATTTTTATGTGAAAATATAGACCAGTTTTTCCTTTCATCCTGGGCTTTCGCCTGGCATGCTTATTTCTGACCTGCTACAGGTCTGTACTGTAGCATGCACAGGGCAGGCTCTTGGAGGTTGTCATCATGTTCTAGTGATCATTGTTGCCCTGGGTGAAATGTCATTTCACAAACCTTTTGTCACAGTGGAATATTTTTCTGTGTGGAATGAACATTGGTCCCCTTCTCAAGGGGTAACCGAGGCCTTCAGGGAGGAGCGGGGAGGCTTGTCTTGGTCAGTCTTTCCACTTGGCTCCATTATTAATGATTTCAATGAGGGAACATTTTGCTGATGGATTTAAAGACCCGTTTATCCTTTGAGGAACTATTTTTGACTTAATTAGATAAAAGGAGTAAATCAATTTAATGGATTGATTTATGATCAGGTTGCATTTTCAGATTACCGTGATTGAAGAAAGCTTATTCTCTGTAGCAATTTCTGCCATCAGCCTTCTGAAAGATGGGTATCTCTGCAGAATCTCCTGTCAGTTGGGAACACAGCAACAGAAAGAAGGTCTTAACTGAAAGTCTCGTACCCCTTTCCTCTTTAAGAGATAATGAGGGGCCTAATCCTTTAATATGTGACTACCGTGAAGGAAAGCTTTCGTCCTGTGGGCATGACGAGATGCACAGCACACACTTTCATGACCTGCAGCTCCTGTGAGGTGGCGTGTACATTGCTGCTGCCTTCCAGGGGGTGGGACAGAGGGGCAGGATGGGGTAAAAGCCTGCTCCGTCAGGACAGCTGGGACCCTTGAGGATCAAGTGTGTATAAGACAAACTCAGCTTTTCAACAAGTTTAGCTTTTCAATGTTGTCTCAAAGTAGCAAAATCGTTTTACCTTCTCAGGGGACTCTGAGCCTTTGGGTAAAGGAGGCAGTTAGAGTGTGTTGTTATGTGACGTTGTTCGGAAGAATGCTTCCTTCAGTACGACTGAATTCTTTTTCACTTTAGTGCTGTTTTCACCGTCATTTGTAGAAGCAAATTAGACTTGATATATTGTCTTAAATTCAGCAGTAACTTGAATATTTCTTCTAACCAGAGAAATTGGTTAAGTTTTTCCATTCTTTGAAGAACATCTTGGCACAGTTTCCATCTGTTGTAGCTCTATTATGCATGTAACTCATCTTCCTCCTGGACTGTAAGCTCTTTGCAGAAGTCTGTTCCTTCACTTGGCATGCATCCATTGGGCCCCCGCTGTGTGCCAGGCACGCAGCAGGTGCTGGGGGCACTGTAGTGAGTGGGGACGAGTCCTGCCCCTAGGAACTCCTCTCGTGGTGGGGGGAAGAGGCAGACAAGGAGAGCCAGCAGTAGGGGTGCTGAAGCTGGTGCCGCCTGCTGTGGGGGACACAGCAGGGCCTGGGTGCTGGTGGGCCCCTCCTCTGCAGAGGGCAGCCCGGTGCCCATGGTTTCATGACTGTGGAACTGCTTTGCTCTCAGGTGGTGTCTCTGCTTACCAGAGCGACAGCAGTGGTGGCCCATACTCTCCTGCTGTGTGCTGGTTGGGACATTGCTGCCCCCTTTTGCCCTCTTGTCATTTCCATGGGGCTGTCTGTATGTACTATCCCTGTACCATGCTTGCATATTCCGGCTGGTGAGCAGACTGGCCTCCTGCCACGCTGTGCTCCCCAGCTGATGTTGTCACTCTGCTGCGCAGATGTCTTCAGGGACTCCCTGTTCCTCTGCCAGGAAGGCCAGCTCTGGAGCCTGGTGCCCAGGGCCTCCTCCTGGTCCTCTGAGTGCTTTCTCCTGCTACAATCCCTCACCTTCTTCCTCCTGCCTTCTGTCCCATCCCCATGCACTTGCCCTGCTGTCCTCTACGGCTCAGCTGGATGCTCCATGCTCACGCCTCCCAGGGGCCAGCCAGGGTCTCCCCACCTGCTGTGCCTTGTCACCTGCTCATCTCCACTTGGTGGTTCCCGGCTTGCAGACATGCTGTATGCGTTGTGGCTCCTGATGGCACACGGTCAGTACAGACCTGGAAGTGAGTGCACCAAGTCCGTAGACAAGTGAATGCATGGACTCTTCTTCCTCCAGGCTTAAAACTGTTCCTGCTTCATCTCTGCCTCCCCCAGCCCCATGGGTTCTGCATGTAGAAGTGCTCAATACTTGGTGATAGAATGAATCTGTACTTCAACAAATAGCATTTCTATTAGCAAAACTCCCACTCACGGCATTATTACAAAATCAAGGATTCAGTCAAGCCAAAAGAATGTTATGAGATTTGAAAAAATTTTGTTGCAAAAATGACATTATCAAAACCAGAATGATTAAAGATAAAGTTCCTTTTTACTTTTTGCTTAAGTATCCACACCACTATTACTACTATCCCAGCTGTTGTCACGAGATCTTTTTCCACGTGGAATCTGACACCAGTTTTCATATACAAAGAGTACACAAACTGCTTCACAAACGCTGTCCTGTTCCCAGGTCCTGCGCCTTCCTGCTGGTGGTATGTTTTTGTGAGATTGCAGACCCCTGATTGGAGGTCTGCTTGGGGTGGCAGTGGGTGGGGAAGCAGAGCTGTGCTGTCAGTGAGAAGAGACTGTTGGTTGTCATCATTTGGGATCTGTCTTTGGGCCAGGCAGTTGGTAGTTGGATATGGCCAAATGATGCTGTCTTGCCTGGCCCACGAGGGACGCAGTGTCCTGGTTTTGTGATAATTGTCTGCTGATGTCTCGGCCACTGAACACACGCCTGTGCTCGTGAGCTGTAGGCAGATGGCTCAAGTTTATAACCACAGAGCAGAACTGGGAACTGTGACCTTGGTTTAGTCTATAACCTTGAGTCAGACATTATTTGTATTAGAATGAAACATTTCTACTGCTAAGCCAATTTGATCATAACATTAGTTGTTTTTGCTGAACCAAAGAGTTTTGTGAATTTATAGTCTTGAGTTGTGGTGTTCCTCTTACCAAGGCAGGACTTTTTCCTCTGCATTGGAACCCAAATCTATGTAATTAAGTGCTAAAATCTCTGTCACTGAAGTTTCAGGGTTTCAGATTTAAAACTCCCTTGTTGGGAAATGAGAACGATTAGATCCATAGAGCAATTCCTGCTTGCTTGCTTATAAAGAAGAGAATATTTTTGATTATCAGTTAAGCTCCTAATTATGTGAAGAGGTTTATTGCAGGGTCTGTGTGGTGTAGGTGATTAACGTAGTCATAACAACAGTAACGTGCTCTCGTTCCTGCGTCTGGCGCTCACTGGCAGGTGTGGCTTTCTTGTAGCATTTGTGCTGGAAGTGATTGATATCTATGTTTACATCGGAAATCAGTGTCCTGGCATCCCTTGAAGTGAAAGGAACTGATTAAATTTGAGGGATCTCCCCGTTTTCCAACTCCCAGGCTCTTCCATTTGGTTTAACATGAGAGCGGACTCACCTCGGTGTCAGGCCATTTTGTTTTCTAGTGATCCTTGATCATTACAAGATGAGGTTCCAGTACTCCGGTTCCCTGGCCGTTTCAGATGCTGATGGGGTCTCCTGGAGGTTGGGAGGGGGGTGGCCTGTGAGAGCAATGAGCCCTGTGGGAGACCTAGAGCTTAGGACGACCTTGTGGTGATTGGTCCTTCTACTGGATGACAGCAGAGGAGACACACACCATGTTGTGGGACTGAGGGATCGCTTTTATTTTTGAAGTTTTACTTTTATTGAGTTGTAGCTGTACAGGGGAGATTTAATCAG
>NW_007728533.1:138566-140900 GCF_000696425.1 Galeopterus variegatus | reverse complement strand
AAGCTCCTAATTATGTGAAGAGGTTTATTGCAGGGTCTGTGTGGTGTAGGTGATTAACGTAGTCATAACAACAGTAACGTGCTCTCGTTCCTGCGTCTGGCGCTCACTGGCAGGTGTGGCTTTCTTGTAGCATTTGTGCTGGAAGTGATTGATATCTATGTTTACATCGGAAATCAGTGTCCTGGCATCCCTTGAAGTGAAAGGAACTGTTTAAACTTGAGGGATCTCCCCGTTTTCCACCTCCCAGCCTCTTCCATTTGGTTTAACATGAGAGCGGACTCACCTCGGTGTCAGGCCATTTTGTTTTCTAGTGATCCTTGATCATTACAAGATGAGGTTCCAGTACTCCGGTTCCCTGGCCGTTTCAGATGCTGATGGGGTCTCCTGGAGGTTGGGAGGGGGGTGGCCTGTGAGAGCAATGAGCCCTGTGGGAGACCTAGAGCTTAGGACGACCTTGTGGTGATTGGTCCTTCTACTGGATGACAGCAGAGGAGACACACACCATGTTGTGGGACTGAGGGATCGCTTTTATTTTTGAAGTTTTACTTTTATAGAGTTGTAGCTGTACAGGGGAGATTTAATCAGTGACTGAGGGAGCCTCCCTCCTCTCCTTACTGGATCACAGGCCATTAAGTGCTGTGTGTGCCAACAGCATGGCAGCAAAACTGAAGGCAGGAGCACAGGCTGTCTTGTCAGACAGGCCTGGGGCCACGGCCAGCCCCTGCTGCTTCCTGGTGTGGGATGTGCATGTGACCTCCTTGGGTCCTCTCTGCAATGGGGCTAGGTGCCTCCTTGGGCCCTTTCTGATGGAATGGGATCCTGTGTGGATGCAGACAAGGCTTGCTGTGGAGACTCAGAGGAGCTGCTCCGCCCAGCAGTGGGGGCAGGTGTCTTTACTACCTGGCCAGCTGTCCTGAGTGGGCAGCCCTTATCACATGTCCTCAGTTTTGAGCTCATCAACCTCTCTGTTCCTTTTGCTCACTGATCCTTTTTGTTGTCTGGACATGGGAAGATGGACAGAAAATTTCTACTCTTTGTTTTTCTAAAACAGCGTTTTGGGTATTTCAAAGTAGCAGTTATATCCTTAAATGGTTTTCTCCTTACCAATCTAAATATCCTCCATTCTTTTATTAGCTCCTTATATCTATCCATACGTCTACCCTCCTACCTCCCTATCTGTCCATCTGTGCTTCTGTCCTTCCATGTGGCCTGGTGGAGTGGTCAGCATTCACACTGGACGCGGTGATTGTGCAGTGCCCCGCAGGCCTGTAGTTCCGGCCCTGCCCACTGAGGGCCTGCAGCACGCCTCACTTCAGTCACTGTGACCCTACAATGCCCTGCAAGTTCCTCAAACCCTCCGTAAGGCCAGTATCTTCACCTCTGGGAACTTTGGCTGTGGGAGTGTTTATCTGAGGAAAAGACAGGCCTTTAAACTATTCCAGCTGACTTAAGCAACATTCGTGTTCACTCTGTACCCTTCTGTGGAAAACAGAGTGGAAATTTCCTGTCCCGCCCCCGCACTGCGCAGGGGTGTCCAGGGTTCCCTGTTTGTGGCATCTTTCTGAACAAGGTTCTCTGTTGCATGTATATACAGAGACACAGTGGTGGAGTTTTTGATGTAAGTGGAGTTGTTGATAAAGGCGGGATTATTTTACAAATTGCTTTTTTTACTTAATACAGCAGAACGGCATTTTCAAAGAAAGTTATTTAAATTATTGCCCCAAACCTTTCTACAAGTCTATGAAGGCAAGCGAGATTATTTTTATTTATTTATTTATTTGTTTGTTTATTTATTTATTTATTCGAGATTATTTTTCTTTAAATGTCTGTTTTTACATCCTGTGACTTCACATTCCCCTGTGGTCCACTGCGGACTGCTGATCTTCTGCCCTGGGCTGTGGGAGTGACTTCTCTGCCTCCTCCAGGTTCCCCTTGGGTTAGCCTACGCCCTTGCTGGCCTCCTCGTCACTCTAAGGGCTCTTTGGGGTCAGGGCTAACATTTTTCTCAATTTAGTGTCCCAGGGGACAGGGTCTGACCCCTGTAGGGAGGTATTGTGGATAATGGGAGGGATGTGGGGGCTGGGTACAGCTCCAGAACAGTGTTACACTTGGTGGGTTCAATGTTAGTTTGTAATTAAAAGATAAAAATGAAAAAATAGTATCTAGTCAAATTTAACGTGAAACAAGTTGGTTTAAATTCCATTATCTTTAATAATGTATTTGGCATAAGTGTCCCCTTAGTGAGTACCAACAGTAGCCCATCCCTGTGGTGGCTGTAGGGCCCAGTCAGTCCTCCCTGGCTGGGAGGAGGCTGAGGCTGTATGTGTTCCACCC
>NW_007728533.1:127202-137077 GCF_000696425.1 Galeopterus variegatus | reverse complement strand
CCAGCCAGGGGGTGTTTCCTGTAGCCCCTCCCAGGACTCTGACTATGCAGTTACAGCCTGGGGGCTTCTGAGTGTCCTTTACAGCCTGGGGGCTTCTGAGTGTCCTGTGCTGCTATAGGCTTTTACACAAAGTGGGGAGTGCTTTCCTCTGATTACTGTTGCTGATTCAGTTTCCTGAGGTTGGAAAATAAAATCAGACCCACTCTGATCAGCAGGATGTGGAACAGGTTCTGCCAAAGCCACTTTCCCACACAAGGGCTGTGCCATGAGCGGGCCACGCCACGAAAGGCTGCTTATGCTGGTGTCTGTCCCCTTATGGTTCCTTCCAGCAGGACGTGCATCATGTGGGGCTGGACTTGGTGTTGTGGCAGGCCTGTGCTGTCCGCTCTTACTTCTATCTCACAGAGCATGTTGGTGAGTGTTGGAGACTTTGTTTCTGCATCTGCAGTCTGGTGGAGGTCACATCTCCCACCTCAGCTGCCATGAGACGTTCAGGAGGCAGCACTTTTCCCCAGAGTCACTGTGGAGGCTTCATCAGAGGATGCACTCAGATCACATGCTGGCTCCTGGGCCAGCAGGGGTCTGAGGCCAGGCACCTTGCTGGGCTGGGCCCCAGTGGGCAGAGCAGTCCCTGCGTGCTGAGGGGAGAGCCTGCAGCCCCACAGGGCCCATGGGCAGCCAGAGCTGCTGGGAGAATGCCCATGTCCTAGGTGGGCTCAGCCTGAGAGGAGGGTCAGGGGAAGGAGCCACGGTCAGCCGGGTGTCTGAGGTCAGGGGCTGGGGGCATGTGACCATGTGTATCTGCCAGTGCTTGGGTTGGTGAACACACTGGGCCAAGGGAGTGAGGGTACAGTTTGTGTCCAGTTTGCTGCAGGAGACAGCGTCTTTCCCATGCTTGGGTCCTTGGAGTAACCGACTTGCTTTCTCCATGCCTCTCCCACCGCATGCCACCTGGGCAATTCTCTGACACCTACACATTTATGTTTTCAATTTTAAAGTCTTTGGTTTTCCTTTCTAATGCGTGAGCTTCTCGAGGGCATTGACTCTTACTTGTCTCTGTGCCTCAGGTATAGGGATAGCGTTCCCACACAGGGCACCTGGTACCTGCTGTTCACATCACCCCACAGTGGAGACAGCCCACGGCCCCCAACCGAGGAATGCACAAATGTGGTGTAGCTCACCTATGTAGCAGAATGTTATTCGTCCGCAGACAGGAATGAAGCATTGATACGTGCTGCATTGCGGATGGACCTTGGAAACGTGCTCAGTGAAAGGAGGCCATCACAAAAGGCCACCCAGTGTGTGGTTCCACCTATAGGAAATGTCCAGATTAGGCAAACCCATAGAGACAGGAAGTGGGTTAGCAGTTGCCAGGGGTGTCGGGGAATGGGGAGTTATGGCTAAGGGGTCTGGGGTTTCTTTTTGAGGTGATGAAAATGCTCAGGAATTAGCAGTGATGGTTGTACAGCTATGTGAATATGCTAAAGAGCACTGAACTGTACACTTCCAAAGGGTGAAGTTCAGTGGAATATGAATTATTTCTCAATTAGAAAAGCCTCCAAACCCAAACCAAACCCAAAGATTGAACGGGGAGCGCTGGAGTCCTGGGGGAGCGAGAGTGCTGTTTTGTGTACAGCCATTCCAGGTCCGTGTTCCAGCCCAGGAGATGAGAGATGAGTGGACGGTGCAGTCTGTGGTCCCTGACCTCCACGGCCACGAGGCCATTTCGCATTGGATGCTTGTCCAGGGCTGTCACCTTTCCACCCTCAAATGGCCACTGCTTAAGGACCAGCCAGTAGGCTCCCGCCTGCGGGATCCTGACGTGGAAATGCTCTGCTTCTTTTGCCTTTGTGATTTCTGTTGTGCACAGGAGCCGTGGAGGCAGTGTGCGCACCTCCTGTCACATGCCTTGAGTGTGCGTTACGGGTCATGCAGGCGGCCAGCAAGGAAACAACTGTGGTGGGGATGTCACAAAATGTGGGTGTGAGTGATGCGTGCCTCCAAGTCCTTTGTGGGGAGCAGTTGCAGACGTGGGCTCTGGGGATGTCACAAAACACGGGTGTGAGTGCGGCGTGCCTCTGAGTCCTTCGTGGGGAGCAGTTGCAGATGGGGGCTCTGGGGCCCAGATGTGGGTTGTTTCCTGACCCCACTGACCAAACTCTGGGCAAATCCATGGCCATTGTTTCTCTGCACACCACTGTCCCTAAGGTACGATGGTGATAATGACAGAGTTGTGACAGAGACAAAGTGAGTGGGCACATTTAAACTACGCAGAAGAGTGCCTGGCACGTAATAGCATGCAGCAAATGTTCGCAGTCATTACTGTGGTTGCAATTGTGACTTCTACCTGTTGAAAACCTTCTAAATATGTCCTGGGCTGAAATGTTTCTTTTCTTAAAGAACATTTTCCTTACAAAGATGCTATGAACCTTTGCAGATATAACGAAAGTAAAAAACTGAAAAATAGGGTACATAATCTTTTAAACATTTATGAGTGTTATGCTAGATGATAGCAATTTTTAAAAGGATCTAAAATTAGTTTGTTCAAATATCTGATAAGCCATTTCAATTAGGCATCTGTTTTGCATTTTAAAAACTTTTAAGTTATGTTTCTCATTAGGTTTTTTATACTTTCAGAAGGAAAGTGTATTATTTATTATTCCTTTGTAGCACATCTGTGTTACTGCTTTCTGGGCTATTTGATCCTAGCATAGATGTATTTACCGAGTGTAGTTTTGGAAACTCCAGCCTTGGAAGCAGGGTGTTACAGGAATTATTGCCAAATAAGTATATAGATACATTAGAAGCAGAGTTTGTAAAATCTTGTGAAAAACTTCTGGATCTGTTAGGAGTAAGTAATATATCCTAGGGTCTCTCTTATTAGGATGTGAAATGCCTGAGAAGCAATAATTTACAATATATTAATTATGTTAATTAATTGGAGAGGATTCAGAATACTAATGCTCTGCAGCTAATTAGGTGTTGATGTTGAGAGCCGTTAAGTGGTGAGGAGGAGAGCACGCGGGTCACCTGCTCAGAGCCAAGAAAACAGCGTGGGGGGGCTCACCAGCCATGGGGCACGTCTCCTCAGCAGGGCTTCTTGCCAGCTCACTTTGTTTTGCGCAGCTAACTGCTCCTCATCTTTTCTATGCTCGGTGCCACACAGAGGAGGAGGACGTGGACGCCGTGGATATCTCCCGCGTGCCTGCAGAGGTGCTGCGTGACATTGAGGCTGACACCTACTGGTGCATGAGCAAGCTGCTGGACGGCATCCAGGTGAGCGCCGCAGCTCCCCAGTGGACCCCCTTTTGTGACCACACCACCGGCCTTGGTGCCAAGGCATGTGCTTGACCCTCAGCACAGCGTTTACTAACGTCTGAATCCTCAGTTTCTATACCTGGAATAATACGTCCTCCTCAGGGTCAACGGGGTGTGAGAGATGCTGTGTGCATCTCTTGATGTGGGGACAGTTGTGACGTCCTGCTGTGGGTTCCAGCGGGAAGGCCAGATGCAGGGTCTGATCCCCATGTGTTCGATCACCCTGACCCTGCTGGTGCAGACTCCAGCCACAGGCATCAAATGTGGGCAGTGGTCTTGTGCGAGGCAGACTGTGTTCCGAGGAATCCTCCCTTACAGGGCATCAGATTTGGGCCTGGGAGCAGCCCGTAGCCCTGTAACATGGTGGCCAGGGCTCCATGTGTTTGGGGAGCTGTAGCTGTGCCTAGTCCCAGAAGGGACCACGAGCGAGTGGGAATTCTGTGCACCATGGTAGGGTGCCATTGGTCTCCCTGTCAGCTGGGGTCCCTGGCTGAGATTTTCACAGAAAAGCCACAGGTTGCCCAGTGATGGGGCTGCTTATGTGGAAACATTGTGGGGAAGAATCCTGCATAGTGCCTGGAAAAAGGGCCTTGTTGGCAGGTGAATTAGGAGTGAGACTGGAGTCAGCTAGTGTTGCAGAGAAGTGGTTGAGCCCTCGAGTGGGTGTGTCACATTTTAGGTCACTTTAGGCTTACACACCTTTCCTAGGCACCTGCTTTATGCACCTGAGAAATAGCAGTAAGTGAGGTGTGAGGCCTGCCAGAGGAGCTCACCATGGGGTGGAGAGGGGACATTGAGTGCAGCAGCAGGAGACAGAAAGTGCGTGGCCCTGAAGTAGACTAAAGAGGAGAACCCTCAGAGAAGGGGAAAAACACAGGGCAGGGTTTTGGTGGATTGAAGTTATCCAAGAGACCATACTTCCAAGCTTCGTCCTGGGTCCCCTCACGCATACTGCCCACACGGAGATGGCCGCCATGAGCTGGCTGCACTGGAGGGTCAGCGTCGTCCACCAGCATCCCTTTCATCCCAGCTGAAGGAGGGGCCCTGTCATCTGGGAGGACATTTCCTATCAGGGCCTGGCTTCCTGAGCCTTTGTCACAGCGGCTGTTCCTGGTACTTCTGCCTGAAGAGGTCGCAGCTCAGCAGCTCCATTTGAAATGGTCAGAATAAGGCTCTTATAAAATGTGGTCTAAGATTTAGACCCTGAGATTTAATTAGAGTAAATTAGCCAAAATGATTCTGTTGAGGAAAACTGTGTGGGTTCATGTTACACTTTTGACAACTTGGGAATTGACGAAGAGAATGTAGAAGCCTTCGTGTAATTGAACATGGAAGCCTCATGTCTGTCAGCTGATCCAGGCTTCCTTGTGACTTATTTTTTTCTTGTAAAGAAAAGTGTGCCCTCCAGAGACATATGTTGGCCCTAGCATCAATTCATCATTTCTCCTACTTTGTTAATGTTTTTGTATTTTTTACAATTCTATTTCCCAGAACTTAAGGCTTTTTCCCTTCTTAGGAAAGAGATTAAATCGTAATGTAAAACTTTATAAATCTCAAATGTCGCTTCTCTGATTGTGAGTGATGGAACTTGTGCCGTTTAAATACAAGACTATCTGGCTTCTGTTTGTAAATAAAATCAGCTGTACAATGAAATCGATACTGGCTTTTCATTTTTCACCTGAGATCTCTTGTCTGATGAAATGGTTTATTGACAGGGCTAACAAGCGTAAGGTAAAATGCCTTTCTGGTGTATGTGTTTACAACAAGGCCCAGTCCAGGAGGAACCATCTGTCTTTCTCTCACATGGTTATGATTGATTCCACGTGATCCTCATGTGACCAAGCGCTGAGGGATATCAGTTCCCACCATCAGGGGATTTGGGAGCTTGGCTATAATTCCCGTAGATAAGGTCATCTCAGGCAACCCCAGCAGAGCTCCTCCTGGGGACTGTTTTAGTGTCTGGGCCCTGCTGCCATTGTAGGTTCAGATGAGCATGAGGATATGAACTAATCTAAAATCAGAGCAGCAAACGGACCCGAGTGACAGCCCTCTAAGGACCCGGATGCTTCTGCACGTGGTTATTGGCTGCTTCTGCCTCTTAGCTCATTTCCCTTCTCCTGCTGTCACCTACCTCTACTTTGTTCTTAGAACCACTAGAACCATCCTCCTTAACCACCATTATCAACACCATTGTCTTGGAAAAACTCTTTTTTGGCTTTAAGTGCTAACAGTTCATAGCATTGCCAAAGAGACTTCAGTGAGGTCGGAGTCACAAACATGACTGTATTGTTAGGGCTAGGGCCCACAGAGGCCCTTCAGAGCTGTTGTACAGACTGGGTCACAGATCCCTCACATGCCAGTCTGGATCACCAGACCCCTCATACGTCAGGCTGGGTCACCAGACCCCCATGGACACAGGTCCATGAGCTAGGTAGTTGGGAAAGATCCCAAGAGCCATTGGCAGATGATACGAGCTTAGTCCTCAGCAGCAGCAGCAGTGGCAGTGGTGAAAGGTGGCCTCCTGGAGGGTCCCATGGGCAGTGGCAGCAACAGCTTGCAGCAAGAGCCTCCAGCAGCAGTAGTGGCCTCCCTGTGGCCCCCCTGGAGGTGTCCTGGGGTGGGGGGACCCTGTGAATCAGAGCCACTTCTCCTTTATACTTATGTCCGTCAACCCAGGACACCTGGGTGCGAGTCAGACAACCCAGGAACACCTGGGTGCACGTGCACAATTACCTTAGACAATAACCAAGGAACACCTGGGCACACATGCATATTTACATCAAATGCTTGACAAGACTCCAAACCCCTGAGGGACCCTGACCATTTAACTTCACTTTCCCTACAATGACACATTGGGCATTTGGAAAATATTGGATGACTGAGGTATGCAGAACTTCTAAATGTTGACGTGTTTCATTATGCAGTGTTAAAAAGTCACATCTCATATGGAGAAGCTGTCCAGCCAGGCCAGGGTGGCAGATGAGTCTTCCAAAATTCAGATTTTGGCTTAAAAGCTCAAGTAGCATCATTAGCAACAAATACTGTTCATTGTTTTTCTTGAATTCACAGACTGATGTTCACTTTTGAGAAAATGTCCTCTGAGCCCCAAGTTTGAGTAATCAGTTTGTCTGTTAGTCATCTTTCAAGTAGAAATGACGTGTCTTGAGGAAAGCATTCAGTTTTGCTCCCAGCTGCGGCAGCACCATGCTCTCCTCCCATGCGCGACACGGGCTTTATGTCTCCCCCACGTCTCCCACTCAGAACATTGGAAAGTGTTTACTCAGGTTGAGATGGAACACTGTAATAAAATTATCTTTTCCTACTTCATCAAGGAATCCTTAAGTGAAACTGCCTTTCCTATTTTAAACCGTGAGCGTGTGGCCTTAGAATGCAGTTGTGACTAGTACAGTTTGGTGGCACTGCCTTGATTCCACCCCTGAGAACTCCTGCCCTGGAGGGATACCCTCACTACACAGGCCTGTGGTGTCCTCAGGAAAAGCCCCTGAAGGTGAGCTCACGACAGAAAAAGTATGAAACAGGCAGAGAAAGAGTGTGGCTAGAACAAATGTTAACTGCTGCCGTAGTTAGGAGGGTTTGTGCCTGGAGACCTGAGATACAAGAACAGTAATTTGAAAGGAACCATAAAATATGGAGGCCTCTGGGCCGGCCCGGTGGCGCACTCGGTAGAGTGTGGCGCTTGGGAGCGCGGTGGCGCTCCCNGAGACCGGTCCGCTCACTGGTTGAGTGCGGTGCGGGCGCGACACCGAGGGTTGCGATCCCGTTGCCGGTCGCGGTATGGGCACACCGAGGGTTGTGATCCCGTTACTGGTCACAAAAAAAGACAAAAAGGAAAAAACAATATGGAGGCCTCAATGAAGGATAAAGGAACAGTTTAAGATCAAGAGTAAGACTCTGAAGAAAGAACTCACAGATTTTTAAAAGAACCAAACAGAACTTCTAGCAATCATAAATGTACTTGTTGAAATTTAAAACTCGTTAGACACACAGGCCAGCCTGTGGCTCACTTGGGAGAGCATGGTGCTGACAACACTAAGTCAAGGGTTAAGATCCCCTTACTGGTCATCTTTTAAAGGTAAAAAAAAAAAACAAAAACTCGTTAGACACAGGAGAAGAGAGAATTAGTTAAAAACAGAGAGTAGTTCTGAGGAAATTACTAAGTAGGCAGCACAGAGAGATACTGATGATATGACAGAGGCTAGGATGTGAAAGAAAATGAAAAAAAAAAACCTAGAAGGGAAGACATACTGGAGGAAAAGCCAGGAATTTTGTAACACTGATGAAAGACATTGTTACATATTTGAATAAACAAAGCAAATCTCAAGAAAGATGAAGTTTAGAAAAATCACACACAGAGACATGAGTGAAGCCACCAAATAGGAAAGATAAGGGACAGTTTCACAGGAAAGGCTGGTGACCTACACAGTCCATCTAAAAAATCTAGATGAAAAACAGGCTGCAGCAGAAACATCAGAGGCTGGAAGAAAGTGGAATACTATGGTGTTTTAAGAAAAATAACCTCAAGCTGGGTTGTGTTTAAAGCATAATCCAGCTATATGCAATTAATGAGAAACTCGCCCAAAACATAAGCATATAGAAGGGTAGAAAGGAGAGGGTTGGGGAGAACTCGGCAGATGAGTATGAGCCAAAGCAGTTGTTGCGTAGCTGTGTCGCCCTGCGTGGCCAAGCAGCAGCCACATAGCTGTTCGATGAGACAGGTGTTAAGGCAGAAAGCCTTACTAGGCAAAGATTATCCCGGCTTAGTGAGAAGTGGACAGATTTACCAGTGAAAATGTAATCTTGAACGTATGATCCTGTGCACGTGTACATAACGGGGGAGAGAGGGGAGTGAAGATGCGGCAGAATCACCACGATGCTGTCCATGCCAGGCGCACTCTGAGCACTGTCATCATGTCGGCTCGTGTCCCTCACACAGGCCTGTGGGCACTTCCCTCTGTGTGGCCAGGGAGTTGCCGCTTCAGGATTCAGACCCACACAGTCTGGCTGCAGCTTTCTTGCCCCTCAGTAATTAGAGTTTAAGCAGATAAGATTAAAGAACATTTGTACCTCACAGTTGGTATGTTTGGGCTAGTGGACATATCTAGAACCCGTATCCAGCACATAGAGAATATTCTTTTCCTGCACACATAGAACATTTATAAAAACAGCCCTACCAGCAGTTAGCAAGGAGCCAGAGAGACCAAGGTCTGGGTAGGGGATTAGCAGATTTAGAAGTGCATAACAGGGTAAGCTGAGGCGCCATGGCATGGAATGACCCAGGTTGCTTAAGGAGTGGGAGTGTGGGCTGGAGCTTGTGGCTGGGAAGGGGGTTGGCATGGATGCTCTGAGAAAGGGCTGCCACTGTTGTCCTCCCCAGATTCTTGGGCCTGGTCCCCCATTTCCCATGAATTGGTGTCCTCCCCCCAGGGTGTCTGTTTAGCAGGCACTCTTTATATTCAGGGCATTTAGTATTGGGAGAAAAGGAGAAGTGGCTGCATTTCCAGACATAATGGTCTGATGGGACAGACTGTATTCACAAAGTCACACCCAGGAAGCCATAGCTGGCTCATGCAAGCAATGAAGTGGCATCATCAGCACCACCCTGAGGGACCTCAAGGTGGCAGATGGATGTAGGAGGGGCTCAAGCAAGAGCTAAATCAGGTGGTGGTGGAAAGGTATGGGTGGGCCAGGTGCTCCAGGACGGGCTGGAGGCTACCTAAAACTGGGTCATTTATGAAGAAATTTATTTCTTACAGTTTTGGAGGCTAGGAAGTCCATGGTCCAGGGGCACATCCGGTGAGGGCCTTGTTCTGGATGGGAACTCTGCAGGGTCCCATGGTGACCAGGGTGTCACATGGCAAGAATGGGCTGAACAAGAGAGCTAACTTCCTGACTTGCTCTCCTTATAAAGCCGTCAAACCACACCCATTACTCCATGAATGGATCAGTCCACTCAGGAGGGCACAGTCCTTACTATCTAATCACCTTTTAAGGGCCCACCTCTCAATGACCATAATTGGATTTCCCACCCTCTTAACACTGTTACAGTGGGGATCAGGTTTCCAACACATGAACCTTTGGGGGACACATTTGACCCATAGTAATGCTCTTCATAGGGTGAGGGTGGCAGCTGGTGCCACATTGCCTCCTTAGGTCTGCTAGGACATGTCTGGGGTACTCTTTGGTGGTTGCCATGCTGTGCAATGCCACTGGCATTTAGTTGGCAGGGATCAGAGGTCCTAAATGTCCAGTTGTGCAGGTATAGTCCTGCCTGGGAAAGAATCTTTATAGCAACCTGTTAAGAAACACTAGAGAGAATGCCGAGTTTGTAGTCAGCAGATGTGGGCTAGAAATTTTCCGTCTTTGTGACCCTAGTAGTGATTCCAATTGGATGGTTTTATCTAGAGAAGTAGATGAGGTTGTGAGAAAAAACACCTTATTTTGTGGCGAAAAGGATCTCTTGCATCTGGCATGGCAGACCATGTGGTCAGAGGTTTCCAACGTGCAGGGGGGTGGCCTGGACTGGCTGGAGTGCAGGC
>NW_007728533.1:122754-127192 GCF_000696425.1 Galeopterus variegatus | reverse complement strand
TGGGTGGGGGTGGGGGGTGGGGTTGCCACCAAAGTGGAAGCAACACTAAGTGCAGGACTTGTGACCTTGAACTTTCATTCTGTGAATTTTCAGCCTCAGTGGTGGATAATCTTCAGTGCTGGGGATAGAATTTTTGGGTTTTTTTTCCTTGATTTTGTGGTAGCTTTGATTGTAGGAACCATTTAAGATTCAGATGTTTTATTTGGAGCAATAATTCATTTTATTCTCATCCTTATTTTTAAGTTTCTGCCATTTTTCTGAGTTTAATCTGTGTGTGTCTTGTCCCTGGGCGGTGTGAGTCGAGATGCACAGGTTGGCTGCACAGGTGTGGGTTCCGGGGCTCTGGCTTCCTGGGCCAGTCTGGAGTGTGAGACGGAGGACCCTTCGTTAGTGTTTCCATCCAGCTGGTGGGACAGGCTGATGCTCAGGTCTCAGAATGAGAAGGGCAGTTCCCCACCCCCGTGGCCTCCCCCGTTCCTCCCTCCGTAGTACACTGTGCAGGTTACAGCAATAGATTTAATTTTTAAAAATAATTTGGTAGGCCATTATTTCTTTCAGTGGTTTCACGGATTGTATCTTTTTAGCGCTGCTCAATATTAGTAGCTGCCTTTTGGAGATGATTTTTTGTGTAGATCACAGAAATACATCTAAGCCAATTCTGGCTGATGGAATATTTCTTTAAAAGGGATTGCTTTACAGCAGGATGTTGGCTTCAGGGCCTGATGATAACTGGTTTTGACTGTGCTTTCTGGGCGGTGGAAGCTGCTGACATGGCAGTGTGTCCCAGCCCCTGCCTCTCCCTGGGGCTTTAAAGTCCATGTCCAGCTGGGAATTCCAGGCTGCATGAGGCCTTCTGAGGCTTTTAAAAGGTTATTCTTGTGCTTTTGCCAGTCTTTTCATTTCACTAACGACGCTAACACCAAGGTTGTGGGTTAGCTATTGCTCCTTGAATTACAGCTTCCATATTTGCCTGCCCTGAAGTCATACTATTACTCTTAGATTCATTACTTAACAGGACAGCTTCTTTGAGTGGAAAAGAACCATTACCTTTTATAATTAGTCATTTACATTTCCTTTCCTTGGGGAAAAATTATTCAGTTCTGAGAACTGGTTGGTGGCATGGAAGTGATAGGAATATTGGGGAAAGTGACTTTATTATCTTGGAACTTGTCAGAATAAAGGTTGGAAACTCATTTAGAAAAAGGCCTGGAAACTTGTATTCCTATGACTGGGGGTGTCCCTCAAGTAGGGCTGTTGTAAGTTAACTTTTGGAGATAAAGCCAGGGAGGCAAAAGAAGACAGACAGGGAAATCAGAGTCTGCGCAGGAAGCCTTTGAGAAGTATACAGGCTCTTAAAGTTTATGCTCCCAAAAGGAGAGCAGCCACAGGCAGATTCAGAAGGGTGGCTCAGGACCTCAGCAGTGAGTGTTGACAGCTGGAAGCTGGAGTGGTCTAGGTCGGGGTGTTGTGGTCTGCTGGCAAGGCTGAAAGGAAGGAGAAAAGCAAAGAGGCGGCTGGTTTGTGCTTGGGAAGGAGGCAGAGAACGCTCACCTACCTAGCTGTGCTTTGGCCCTCATTGTACATGTCAAGAAGTGTCTTTACCACGTGCAGGGAAGCCTTGTGGGTGAAAGACTGAATGAATGAAGCACCTGGTCCATTTACATATGTTAAATACGCACCTGTCTCAAATGCCAGGTGACTCATTCTCTGTGTGTGGAAGAATCTTAGAGATGTGATTTTAGAGCCCCAGTCAATAGAATTGAAGCTTCCTGTCAACATTTTAGAAAGTTTTATTAAACAGACAAGTATCGTTAGTTACTGGGCTGCAACGGAGGGTTCATTAAGAATGAGTCATTGAGCAGCAAGCAATTTAAAAACGAAAATTAAAAAAAAATCAATTTACAATAGCATTGAAAAACATAAAAATCCATTTTGTCACCTGAATGAATAATTCATTCCTTTCAATTACCAAGTTGTACTCCATTGTATAAATATATCACTGTTTGTTTATCTGTCCTCCTGTTGACGGAAGCCAAGGCTATTTCCAGTCTTTGGCTGTCATGAATGAAGTTTCTGTGAACGTTCATATGCACATCTTCTTGTCAATACATGTTTCTTTTCTCTTGGGTCAGTACCTAGAGGTGGACTTGCTGGGCCATAGCTTGGGAGGATGTTTAGTTTTTATAAGAAAGAGCCAGATCTTTCCTCCAAAGTCGTTGCACCGTTTTATACCCCCTTGGGCCATGTATGTGAGCTCTGGCAGTTCCACATCAGAGTACAATTTCACCAACACTGCATTTCTGTCATGTTCTTCATTTATGTGGGATAACAATCCTTTATCAGGATATGTATTTTGAGAATATTTTCTTCTGGTCTGTGGCTTGTCGGCTCATTTTTTTTAACATTGTGTTCTGATGAGCAGAAAATTTTAATTTTGATAAAATCTAATTTATCATTTTTTTCTTTTGTGGTAATCATTTTCTGTGTCCTGACTAAAGATCCTTTGCCTGTTTCCAGGATGCCAAGATATTCTCCTATGTTTTTCTTCTAGATGCTTTATAATTTTTTGCTTTTAGGTCTACAGCATAGCTTGACTTAGTTTCTGTGTGTGGTGTGAGGAAGGTAGCAGAGTTCATTTTTTTCTATCCTAGTGAACACAACCCCATTTTTGGAAACAGTTTTGTTTTGTTTCCATATTAGGTCACTTTGGTACCTTTGCTGAAAATTAAATGATTGTGTTAGTTTGTATCTATTTCTGGACACTCTTCTGTTCCATTGATCTACTAATGGATCTTTATGCTGGTTTATACTGTATTAATTACTGTAGCTTTTCTTGGAATTGAGTAGGGTAAGTCCTCCAGCTTTGTTCTCTTCAAATAATTGTCTTGAGTATTTTTGGTCCTTTGTGTTTTTATATAAAGTTTATCATTAGCCTGCCATTTCCTACAAAAAAGCCTGCTGAGATTTTGTATGGGATTATGTTGAATCTATATGTCAGTTTTCTTCAAATTGACAGTATTAACAAATATTAAGTCTTCTAATCTATGAGGATGGTATACTTCTTAATTTGTTTAGATATCCTTTACTTTATCCTCACAATTTTCTTTTCTTTTCTGGATATTACTTTAAATGGTATAGCTTTTTTGGTGAGTTTTGTTTTTTGATTTTTTTTTTTTCTTCAACTTTTGGTGTACGTGAATATGTTGATTATCATAAACTGACATAGTTTTCCAGCTACTATTTTGGATATTACTTTAAATGGTATAGCTTTTTTGGTGAGTTTTGTTTTTTGATTTTTTTTTTTTCTTTAACTTTTGGTGTACGTGAATATGTTGATTATCATAAACTGACATAGTTTTCCAGCTACTATTGCTGCATAAACAGAATTTCCTGGCTTAAAGCACCCATGTTTTTATGCTCACAGATTATGTGGGTCAGGGTTTTAGTCAGGGCTCAACTTGAACTGTTCATGCATGCACCATGATGACTGGAGCCTTAGGTGGCAAGACTTATAGGCTGGGCACAAGTCAGTGCCTGGGGGCTGGGATTTTGAAGTGTCTGGTGCCTGGGCTTGGATGACTCTTAAGACTAGAACTTTAGATTGGACTGCCTACTCATGGTCTCTTGATGTGGCTTATGGTCATCATAGCATGGTGGCCTTAGAATAGTCAGACCTATTATGTGATCACTCAAGGCTGCCAGTGAGACTCTTCCAGCAAACAAGTTGCACTTTTTATGGCAGAGCCTCAGAAGTCCCAGGTTGTGCTCACACTGTCATGTTCACTGGACTCTTTTGGTTGAAGCAGTCACAAGCCTATGTAGACTCAGTGAGAGGGAAACTAGATTTATCTCTTATCTCTTGATGTAGAAGTGGCACGGTCACATCATAAAAGTGTATGTGGAATAGGAGATATGGTGACCACTTTCGGATGATGTAATATGCTATATCTTGTTTCTGGTAATCTTGCTAAACACACTTCTTAGTTCTAGGAGCTTTTCAGTAGATGGCTTAGGATTTTCTGTGTACATAATGATGTCATCTGCAAATGAATAGAGTCTTACTTCTTTCTTTCCAATACGTATGGCTTTTATTTACTTTTCTTGCTTTATTGCATTGTCAAGGACCTCAGTACAATGTTGCATAGAATTGATGAGAACAGGCATTTTTGCCTCCTTCCAGATGTTGGTGGCGAGGAGGAAGCATTCAGGCTCTCATCCTTAAGTATGATGTTAACTGTTAGCTTTTTGTGGATGCCATTTATCAGGGTGGTTGTTGCAGATTCCATGGACAAAGAGTCTGTATGTTTAATATTTTGGTTTATTTTGATAGATCTTTACATTTAAGGAATACTTGGTATATATTGGAAGAAGAAGTTGAGGATAAAATTCTTTTTTTTTTTTTTTTTTTTTTTTTTTTTTTTTTTTTTTTTTTTTTTTT
>NW_007728533.1:120107-122544 GCF_000696425.1 Galeopterus variegatus | reverse complement strand
AAAAAATTTTTTTTTTTTTTTTTTTTTTTTTTTTTTGTCTTTTGTCTTTTTTCTGTGTCCGGCAACGGATTGCAACCCTCAGTGTTGCCCCCGTACCGGACCAGGGACCGGCAATGGGATTGCAAGCCTCGGTGTTGCTCCTGCGCCTCGCCCAGCCAGTGAGCGGGAGCCGGTCTGTATGTGGGATCCGAACCCTCGGACGGGAGCGCCGCCGCGCTTCCCAAGCGGCGCACTATCCAGTGCGCCACCGGGCCGGCCCGAGGATAAAATTCTTAAGACTTGGTGGAAGAAGAGCAGGAAGACAGATCATAGTTTGCTGAAACTTTTTGAAAATTATGAATTATTATTTTATCAAATGTTTTTCTTCACTTATTGAGATGACCATATGATTTTTTCTTACTTGTTCTGTTAATGTAATGAAGGACATCGATTAAATTTTGAATGTAAAGCTAACATGTATTCCTGAGATAAACCCCACCTTGTCATAAAATATTAACCTCTTTATATGTTTCTGGATTCTTTTCTGGTAATGTATTTTTAATGATTTTCACATCTCTGTTCATAAGAAATATTCGTCTTTAGTTTTCTTCTAATGCTTTTTTCTATTTTGGCATTAGTGAAATGGTGCCCTCATAAAAGTTTGTGTAAGATTAGTATTATTTCTTCCTTAAATGTTTGATAGAATTCAACAGTGAAGCCATCTTGGCCTGTAAATTTTTTGTGTGAGAAAATATAAATTCACTTTCTGTCCTGGCTGGGGCTATCCAAGTTTTCCATCTCTTTTTTATCAGTTTGGTAATTTTTTTCTTTCAAAGAATCTAACCATTTTAAGTAAGTGTCTACTGATATATCGCTATTCACAGTATTCTCTAATTATTATTTTAAAGTCTATAGGAAGTATAATGATGTCTTTCATTCCTTATTTTGGTTATTAAATTGCGTCTTGTTTTGAGGTCTGTCACATGGTCTATCTTGGTGAATGTTTCATGTATTTTTAAAGAATGTGTGTTCTGCTTTGTTGGGGAAGTTTTTGTCAGTGTCAGTTAGGTTGGGTTGGCTGATAAAGTTCTTCCAGTTTTCTCTACCCTCACTGATTTTCTGCCTACTTTTTCTGTCAGTTACTGAGTAAGGACTTTTAAAATTTCTAACATAATTGTTGATTTTTTCCTTCCTTCTTCTGGTTTTGTCGGGTTTTGCTTTACAACATTTGAATTAGTACAGGAACATTTATTGTTATGAAACATTCCTTTTTATTTCTGGTTATATTTCCCATCTTGAAGTCCAGTTTGTCTGATATTAATGTAGCCGTTCCATATTCCTTATGATTAGCGCTTTCCTATCCTTTTGCTTTTAATGATTATGATTTCCCATACTTTTGCTTTTAATCTATTTGTATCTTCTTTAAAGTGCATTTCTGGGAGATATCTTATTTGTGGAGTTTGCTTTCTTATCTTGTATGTGTTTAGTCATTGTATTCATGTAATGTATCTAATGTAATTATTTATATAGTTGGGGTTTAGGTTGCCATTTTGCTATTTATTTTCTCTTTGTTTCATCTTATTTCTATGTCTTTTCTACCTTCTTTGGGATGAGTTGAGTATTTTTTTTTTTAATTAGTGGACTTTGTTTTTTAGGGCAGTTTTAGGTTTACAGAAACATTGGGCAGAACGTTAGAGAGTTCCTGTGTATACTCCTTTATCACCCTGCCTCACCAGTGCAGTTTTCCTTGTTATTAACCTCTCACGTTAGTGTGATGCGTTTGTGACAATTGATGAGCCAGTACTGATACGTTATTAAAACTAAAGGTCACAGTTTACGTTAGAGCTCACTCTTTCTTTGTGATGTACGTTCCGTGGGTTTTGTCACGTGTATGACAACACATATCCACCAATACAGTATCGTACAGAGGTCCTCTCACTGCCCAGAACATCCCCAGTGCACTGCCTGTTCACCCCTCCCTCCACTGGACTCCTGGCAGCAGCTGTTTTTTTTTTTTTTTTCCTCTGTCTCCATAGTTTTGCCTTTTCTAGAGAGTTGGACTCCTGCAGTAGGTAGCCTTTCCAGACTGCCTTCTTCCACTCAGTTTATTTATTTTCACTTTGGCTTATCAGCTGTCTCTTCTCTTCCCACCTTCTGCTTAGTGGTCGTTCCCCTCCTTAAAGTATCCATCTATATTTTATCATAGACCACTTCCAAATATTATTCTACCACTTCATATTTTTTTAATTGATTATATATATTTGAGGGGTACAGAATTGAATATCAATATACTTATACAGTATGTGGTGATCAAATCAAGATAATTAGTGTAGTCAATCTTTGTGACCCTTCACTAGTTTCTCGCCAACCCCCTCCCTCTCTCCCACCTCTAATAACCACCGTTCTATTTTCTTTTTTAAAAAAGTTTAATGTATTACTGTGATTGTCTCCCTCCCTC
>NW_007728533.1:115572-119107 GCF_000696425.1 Galeopterus variegatus | reverse complement strand
GAGTGAGGACATGTGGTATTTCTCTTTCTGTGCCTGGCTTTTTTCACTTAACATAATTTTATCTAAGTTCATCCATGTTGCTGTGAATGGCAGAATTTCATTTTTTTTTTTTATGGCAGAGTAGTATTCCATTGAGTATATATATCACATTTTCCTTATCTAGTCATCTGTCCATGGACATTTTACTCTTGGGCATTGTAAATAGAGCTTCAACAAACATGGGAGTGCAGGTATTCCTTTGACATGATGATTTCCCTTCATTTGGCTAGATACCCAGCAGTGGGATTGCTGGATCATATGGCAGTTCTATCTGTAGTTGTTTGAGGAACCTCCACACTGTTTTCCATAAAGGCTGCACTAATTTACAGTCCCACCAACAGTGTAGGAGGGTTCCCCTTTCTCTGCATCCTCACCAGCATTTGTTATTCTCTTTTTGATAGTAGCCAGTCTAACTGGGGTGAGATGATATCTGAGTGTGGTTTTGGTTTGCATTTCTCTGATACTGAGTGATATTGAGCATTTTTACATGTGTCTTTTGGCCATTTGTATATCTTCATGAGAAATGTCTATTCAGCTCCTTTGCTCATTTCTTAATTGGGTTACTTGTCTTGCTGTTGAGTTGTTTCGGTGCTGGTTGGATTGTGTCTGAAAACAGGTGTTCAGCATCTTTCCCCATTTTCGAAGTGGTGGATAGTAGGAGGAACTGGTTACTCTGTCGTGGCTGGGGACAGCCTTGTCTTAACCACTGTCCCATGAGTGACGCCAGCCATGGATGTTAGCAACGGGAGGTTGGGTTCACACTTTGTATGGATGCTGTTGTAGGTTCTTTTAGATGCAGTAACTCATTTAATATTCCCCATGCCTTTGTGGTGGAGCCATTCTGAGAGAAAACAGATGAGAAAACAGAAGATCAGAGAAATTAAGCTAGCAGGTAGGAAAGCAAGGAGTTAAACAATGCTCAATATGTTTTTGTGACACTCTTTTGCTCTGTGAGTGTGGCGTCTGAGAGGCGCACCATAGCCCTGGCCTTGACCTTGCCCTTCTCTCCTCCTCTCAGAGACTGTAATGAAGATATTCAGAGTCTTAGTTTAACTAATGCCTCTAAGCTTGGAGGGACAGCTAATGTGATAGATGACATAATCAGGATTTGTAGAGAGTATAGCTGCCTGGAATGCCAGTGAGAACCGATCACACGAACAAGCTAATAGGAATAAATGTAAAGTCCCACATTCAGGTTCAAAAACCAACCAATACAGGTCAGTAAAAAGCAGTTTGGACAGTTGGAGTCGACTGTGTCTTCAGTGGGAAGCTCTTATTATTTTGGTAAGATTACGGCAGTTGTCTCAACTGATATCTCTACATCCTCTTTGGTTCCATTCTGTTATTTGTACACCTTGCAGTCAGAATCATGTTTTCAAAATGCAAATCTCATAGCCGTGGTGGTTCACCATTTCCATTTCATTAGCTCATTTGATAGCTTTGCACTGGTCTTACCGCTAACTCCCTAAGTGGCCTTCCAGCCTCGGAATGTCCTTCTCTTGCCTTGCCTGCAGCTTCTTCCCTGCCCCTCCAGCTGCCCAGCCTGCCTTCCATTCCTGGAATGTGCCATCTCCCTGATGCCACAGGGCTCTGCTGCAGGGTGCTCCCTTCTTTATGCCAGTTTTACTCCAGATCCTCCTCCTCAGCTCTGGCCTCACCTCCACAGAGTGGTCTTCCAGGTCAGGCCACTTTCTGTGCTGGATGGCATGGCTGCCCAGATCACAGTCATTACGAAACATGCACTTGCACGATGTGTGTGATGAACATCTGCTTAACTACCAGACTGTCACCTCTGTGAACAGAAGAGCCTTGTCTCCTTTTCTCTCCGTCTGTGTCAGTGGATCCCAAGACCACACCGCAGGTTCAGTGACTTATAGGAGTGAGCACAGAGTGGAACTCACAGCCTTGACTTAATGACAGTATAGGATGCAAAGCAAAGTCAACCAGGGGAGAGGTGCCTGGGTGAGGTCCACAGGAGCCTGAGCGTCTGGAGTCCTCTCAGGATGTGCTTACTTCTCCAGGGTGAGTGTGACCACACGTATGAAATGCTGTCAACTGGGGATGTTCGTTAGACACTCAGTGCCAGTTGTCATTGGGGGCTGGTTATGAGGCACCCTCTGCCTGGCATGTACCAAAATTCCAGGCTCCCAGAAGGAAAGCGGGTGCTCTGCATAAACCACACTGTACATACAGTCCAGCCACAGTGGGCCACTCTCTTCAGTGAGAGAGCTCTCCAGAAATGCAAGTTCCAGATGCTAGCTGATTTCAGCCTTGCAGCAGGACTCTCTAAGGATGGCAGTCTCTGGCCTGCTGTGTTTAACTCTTCTGCATACCATTGATACTCAGGACTTAATCTTCTGGCACATAGGAGGCATTTAGTAAGTGTTTGTCAAACAGATGAAAGAACTAACAATAGTCTGAGTGGTTCTATCTTATGTTGGGTTGATGCATTAATTGCATTAATTGGATTAATGTATTAGTGCGTGAAAATTGACTACACCGGGGCTGAGCCCGTGGCGCACTTGGGAGAGTGTGGCGCTGGGAGTGCAGCAGCGTTCCCGCCGCGCGTTCGGGTCCTGTATAGGGATGACCGGTGCGCTCACAGCGCTCACTGGCTGAGTGCGGTGCGGCCAGTCTCAAAAAGGACAAAAAAAAAAAAAAAAAATTGACTACACCTGTAGCCTTTGCAGCTCTCTGTCCTCTGCACAATCAGAATCCACGTGAGGTTCTGTGTCCAGGGCTCTGGGCCAGATGGCCCTGAAGGGACATCTGGTGTGGAGTCTTGTAAGAGTTGAAGGAAATGGAAGTATTTCAGGCCATTGTTTGCAAAAAGGACTTTGTGAGTGTGTTAGAGGCAGCTCAGGCCTGGGTGAGACAGGCAAATTTGGTTCCAACCTACGACAGAATCTTCGTTAGAATGAGACTGGCTGGGAAAGGGGATGTGGGCATTTGTGGGAGGTGGTTCCCCAGTCCAGTTGGGAGAGTCCTTTGCCAGAGCTGTGAGAGGATTCTTAGTTTTCTGTGAGCTGGAAGGCTTAATAGGTGGGTGCTGTGGGTCATTCTGGTTAAACTAATAGGCATTTATGTTTTAACTCTTCTTCAAAATGCTCTTTTAGAAAATTTTATTCTACTTTTCTTCTGAATAGCTGAGAGAGGGTTATTGCTAGGGTGTGAGGTTGCAATAGCAGTGGGTGCAAGGTGGCAAGGTGAGTGTGTTTGATTTTTTTTTTTCTTTTTTCCTGCTCATACTAACTTTACCTTCTGTAAAACATTTCTGAAAGACAGTGAGCCGAGATGCCGGGTGCCGTTCAAGCTTTATTAAAGAAAGAAATCTGCTGGGCTGTGCTCAGAGTGGCACAGGGCCCATTGCTGCCCTGAAAATGGGGGACAGCCCCAACAATGGGTTTGCAAGAGTTTATATTAGCTTTTGGGCGCGAAATGTAGTGGGGAGGGACCATTAGGTGGATGTGACTGGGTGGAGAACTGCACCGATCCA
>NW_007728533.1:78740-114903 GCF_000696425.1 Galeopterus variegatus | reverse complement strand
AGAGTTTATATTAGCTTTTGGGCGCGAAATGTAGTGGGGAGGGACCATTAGGTGGATGTGACTGGGTGGAGAACTGCACCGATGCAGGAGCCGGAAAGTTGTTTCTAAGTCAGGAGGCTTCTCTAAAGGGAAGGGGGGGCGGGGAGGAGGTGGGCGGTGCCATTTTGTTCTCCGGCTTGTCGAAAGTGGCGCTGGTTATGTTGCAGATCTATTAATTTCACTAAAGGTCATTGTGTTCCTCAGACTCTCCTTTCTTCCCTCTGACCCATAAGTTTTATAAATTATATCCTTTGTTAAAGACACAAAATGAAATCTCAATTTGAAAGGATTTGCATGTGTAGTTTTTAGGAAGGGAATAATATTAATATTATTACTGTTTATTTCTATAAGTGCACAGCATTTATGCTCAATTTCTGCTCTCTTCCATTCACACAGCAGATGTTTTCTGAGTGTGACGTTTCCCTGTGCCAGGTGTGTGCAGGTGTGTGTGGGGCACAGGTGCTGGGGTGAGAGTGTCCTGAAGATCCATCTGGTTACCTGGCTTAAGTGGGCAGAACCCGCAGTGGAACCTTGTGGGAAGCAGCAAGCACCCAGGAGGGCTTGAGTGGCAAGTGCCTCCCCTGGAAAGGCTATTGCTGGGGCCACAGAACTTTCTTTTCTCCTTATGCCTTCTCACTCAGCTTCTGGCTCTGGAATCCTCGGCTGTAGTCTCCATCTCCTTGGAGTGCCCCTCAAAGGCTTCCTAGCTCCAGAGCAGGGCCTTCTGTAGTCTGGACTCACTCACCAAGTCCAAGCCAAGCAAGGAGGGCCTCGAAGACCACCCTGTGCCTTAGCCTCAGTGGGCCTTACCTTCTGAAATTCCATCCAGCCATCTGTGTTGGAGCCTGCCTGAAGGCTGGTCTTATTTGCCCCAGCCTGCAGCCAGAACATCAAGGCCATACCTGTCAATCTTTGCAGGGCTTTTCAAAATATGGATTTTTTTTTTTTAATGGGCTCTCAGGTGTCATTCTCTTCTTATTGTTTGGATTTCTGAGAACCCATCTTCCCTACCCGAGTTTTGAATGAATTGAGAAATAAGGCAAAATAGTGGCAGATGGAGGCCAAAGAATAACTTTTATTTCTGCAAAGTGAGAGGCTGGAAATCTTGTCTCAGTGCGAGAGCCAAATAACCCTGGGGTTCAGTCAGCCAAGTTATCAGGCTCACTCCCATCAGAGGGGGAAGGGGCTGAACCACGGGCCGTGTGTTCTCCCAGATTTAGCAGTGGACTGAGAGCCAAATAACCCTGGGGTTCAGTCAGCCAAGTTATCAGGCTCACCCCCATCAGAGGGGGAAGGGGCTGAACCACGGGCCGTGTGTTCTCCCAGATTTAGCAGTGGACGAGTCACTTCCTTGGGCGAGCATTTCTAGGGATAGAGATGGAAAGGGAGAGGTTCCAGCTGAGTTCTCTCCACTTGGAAGCAGATTCCAGTATGGGAGGTGTTGTCTCCCCCTCCCTTGGTGTGTTGTCTGCGTGTGCATTAAGTCTCTGGTCAGCGGGGGGCATGGCCTCCCTTGGTACAGACGAGGCCCACAACCCAGGACAAACCAGCCCCTAGAGAAAGCCCTGCTCCTTTGTGTATTCTTCCGGGACAACAGGGTTGGATGTGGAATGGCTGCTCTGTACCCAGGGCTGCAAAACCACTCTGTAGTTTATTTCTCATCCCCAGTTCTATCCAGCTAAATTCTTCAACCTGGCTCATTGGAAATCCCTCCATGAGGTTAAATTACAGTATGTAAACTTCCAACAACACAGTATGTCCCCAAATTTGAATATAAATCTTCCGCTCTCCAGTCTCCAAGGAGAAATTGTCTTAAAGACTAACCATTGCCAGTTCAGGTCCACAGTTGATGACATTCAAAGGAGTTAAAATCCAGAACCAAAATTTCTTAGTCCCGTTAAAGTTCAAATACATTAAAACTCCCGGTTTGTCTTTAACTTCTGCTGCTGCTCTGTCTCAGCTAGAGGGGCACTTGTGGTCTCGCTGGGACGAGTGCAGCTCCTTCAGGGCCCAGAAGTCCTGTCCATCAAACGCTGAGTCTGCGACAGCCCTTGCTTCTTGATAGTTCAAACTTGAGGAGGACCCACAAGCTTATCACAGCATCAGCTTGCTAAATCCAGAATACAGATCCTCTCCAGACCCTGGGGCAGTCATCGTTGGTGACATTGTGTTTTGAGAGCCTGTCCTTTGTGACCCATAATCACGGGAGTGCCTTGGTGTCATCCCAAGTGAAGTTGGTGAACAGAGCTCTTCCTGGGTTTGCTCTCGCACAGATGGGGGAGTTTGGAATCCAGAGCCCATCACTAGAAACCCTCCTGGGAGAAATCTCCCAGCACGAGGGTAGGTTTTACTCTGTTCATTTTCCATTTCTGGGGAAAAAAATCTCAAAGCCTTGCAAGCATTTTTAGTTCTGTTCCACAGTGGCTCCTAATCCTGCTCTTATTAGGAAATGGCGTGTGTGCTTGCGTGTGTGTGCATGCGTGCGTGCGCCTGCATGCATGTGTGAGAGAGAGAAACCAACATGTGGAAGTGTTGATTGTGCCAGGTATAGTCATGGACTCTTCACATTTTACTTTGGCCAGAGACTGCTGCTGGCCTGAAGACTGCCCTCCCAGCCCCATGTTTGTCTCACCTGCAAAGTCCCCTTCTGAATCCTGGAGCTAGTACCTGGGCCATATACTCTGTTGTTCCTCCTCTCCACTTGGACTTCATAAACTCTCTGGGCATGTCCTCTCAAAGCACCTCCAGGAACGCTATTCTCTGTGTGTTTTCCAGTCCTGAGCCTCTTGGTAAGGAACATCGGGTCCAGGTGAATCCCTCCACATCCTCTCAGCTCTGAATGTGATGCCCATGCTCACCTGCCCCTGGCCCCTCCCTCATGCCCGCTGGTGCCTGCAGACACCTGCTGCTCCCAGGCATGCAGGGAGCAGGCTTGCCCAGGTGCAGGCTCATTTTGATGGCTCCTGATTCTCCTTTTTTTAGAAAAGTTGCTTAGTGGGTCTGAGGGTCCCCAATAAAGAATATCTTATAAATCTCCTGTATTAGTTTTTTTATTGCTGCCATAACAAATTACCATAGACTTAGTGGCTTAAAGCAACACGGATTTATTATTTCAGTTCTGAAGGTCAGAAGTCTGATATGGGTCTCACTGGGATAAAATCCAGGTGTGGGCAATGCTGGTTCCTTCTGTAGGCTCCAGGGGAGAATCCATTCCTTGCCTTGTCCAGCCTCTGGAGGCCACCTGTGTCCTGTGGCTCATGGCCCTTTCCTCCATCCTCAAAGCCAGCAATGGTGGGTTGAATCCTTCTCACTTGGCACTGCTCTGCCTCTGCTTCCCTGCCTCCACCTTCCACTTTTATGGACCCTGTGGTGACATTGAGTCCACCCAGATAATCCAGGATAATTTCCCTAACTTGGTCAGTTGATTAGCACCCTTAATTCCCCTTTGCCATGTAAGGTGACATGTTCACAGGTTTCACAGAGGGGATGTGGGCATCTTTGGGGGTGGTTGTTATTCTTCCTTCCACACTTGCCATCGGCGAGTATGCATTAAATCTGTTACGGCATGAGTCCAGTTAAACCCTCATTCTGAAAATGACCTGTGAGCCCTGGCCGAGGCTCTGAGGGCGGTCTTTGGGAGTGCCCTTCTCTTCCAGGCTGGAGCTGATTCCACGTGTCCCTCCCATGGGATTGGGAGGCTGTTAGCATTCCTTTCTGGCTGAGTCCCCTGGCTGCTTGTCTGTGCTACTTTAGGTGGTGACAGTAGTAGTAATAGAACCTGTCATTTCCTGAGTGCTCATGTGTCTTGAAACCAAACTCTTCCTTATTTCACTTACATTATTTCCTTGAAACTTCAGAGCAGTCCTAGAAGGCAGTGTTATTATTCTCATTTTATAGATGATGAAACTGAAGCCTAGGGAGGTTATGTTACTTACCAAGGTCACACAGCTCCTAAGTAATAGAGTGGTGTCACGTTCCAGGTCTGTCTGTCTAAAACTGCTCCCCAACCCAGTGTGCTACTCAGACTTTCCTACTGTAGTTTAGTTTCACCCAATTATATTTCTGAGAGTAAAGTCACATGCTCACTTTCTTTCCTCATGCATAGAAGTTGTCGTCAGCACTGGTATCGTTTGCACTGTCAGCACCAGGCGCTTCACTGTTCCCCACTAGCTCCCCTGGCACTGTCGAGTTCTGGTGGCCCAGGTGGCTTGTGAGGTGGTCAGTTCCAGCAGACAGTTCTGCTCAATGAACTGCACACGTGAATGCCCATTGGTTCAATTTAAATGTAAATATCTTACATTTACATGTGGAAATATACCATTAAATATTTCCTGAGCCGAGTGCCATCCTCTGACATCGGGAAATGTCCAGCTTTAGCTTCTCACATGAGACTTGATGGCGCAGCACATTGGCGGTGTCACACGGTGTACGTACCCTTACTTTTCAAGATAAGCTCTATTGGTTTGTGAGTTTGTTCTACGATGAAACGGTTCACCTTTGTTTGACTGCCTTGTGCCCTCTGGCAAGTGCGCTTAGTCTTATGTGTGTACGACACACCGTATATAAAACTTATCAGTTTGTGAGTTTGTTCTACGATGGAATGGTTCACCTTTGTCCCAACTGCCTTGTCCCCTCTGGCATGCATGCTTCTGTCTTATGTGCATATGACACATGGTATTATTTCTTCCCTAGGACAATTACACCTTTGCCCAGCCTGGGATTCAGATGAAGGTGAAGATATTAGAAGAGCTTGTGAGCCGGATTGATGGTAAGCCAGCTTTCTGCACAGACCGGCGATCTGAGGGTGGGGGAGAAGGGGGGTGAAAGGCTCAGGAGGTGCCTCCCAGCCCTCAGCGTGACAGGACACCATCCTTCTTTAGCTGGGGCACCTTGGCCTGCTCAGGATCACTCCTGCGCATCCTTTGAGGCAGCCGCTGGAGGACTAGCTGCTCCCATTCCTTTTATTAAGGCGATATAATCAGAATTCAGGGTGTTCGCTTTTGCAGGAAGGTAATGAGTGTGTACCAGAAGCAGGCGGCACTCACCTCTTATTAAGCTGGTGATTGTCATAATCTGGGCAACAGTGGTTGTTGATGGCTGTCCTTTGGCACTCTGTTCCCTAACTTTGTGCATCATTTTTCTATCAAGGATGCTAGAATAATTTCTCCATGGAATCCAATTAATTACCAAGTCTAGAAATAACATCTTTAATATTATAGAAAAATTATAGTGTGTGCTTGGGCAATTTTAGATTATGCTTTCATGTTTAAGTGGGGGCTTTGAAATACTTTTTACCTTCATCCCTAAAATAATTCCCCCTATGATGTGCTGACTGTCATACTGCAAAAGCAGAGTTTAATTAAATGAAAGACGAGAGATAATGCTTGCCCATTCCAGACGTATCCTCCTGGTAGTTTGTTAAATTAACGAACAGAGCATTAACAGAGTGGTGCCAAGCAGAGCCAGGCGCGCGTGTGATCCCAGCCGAGCAGCGATGAGGCGTGGAAGAGAGACCTGCGTGTTCATAAAGAGTCCCACGTGAGCTCGGCAAGTTATTTCACAGAATGTGCAGAGAAATTGTACTTCTTAAAAGCACGTAGACAGGGCAGTGTGCCTCCCAGTGCCCCACCTTATGAGTACCTGCAGGTTCCTGCACCTCTCCTCTTGCCGAGCCTTCAGCTGTGGAAAACTGTAGCAGCAGTCTCACAGGAAAGGCTTGGTTTGGGAACTACTGAACGACACTATAAAAGGGAGTTGTGCAAATTATAAACTCCATTTTGTTCCTTGATTGAATCTGATTTTCAACTCTGTGTCTAATGGTTATTACTTAATTTCCATATTACGAAGTTTTACACAGTTCTTCCAATAATACTTTATTTGATTCGGTATTACATTTAGCTACTTTTCAACCTACTTATTCAAAACACTGTTTTTTCCTTCAGTGAGTGCATTTATGCACATTTATTGTACACTGCACAGCGAGTTCTTGCTTGGATATCATTGGATTTTTTTCCCTCCAGCAATTTCACAAGTGTTCCCCAGTCTCATTTGGTTCTTTGAAATATGGTTTGCAGTAGATGTGAATTACACTTTCTTAGCAGGTTCTTCTTTTCCTCTTGTGTCCCTTAGAAGGTGTATTTTATATTTTCTTGGAGGTTAGAAAGTGTGGTTAGTGCTCATTTGTTCTAGTGCTGCAGTTTGGGAAGTACTTGAATTGATTTTCTTGGGTGTTGTGGTTTAGAAAGAAGCACATTGCAGATTTGCTGGATGATTGTTTAAACGAGCAGCAACAACAGCCAAAGGAACCCCATCTGAATCCTGTACCTTTTAGTAAATCGTATTTTTATTTTTAGTGCAGCCTCTGAGTAGGGCATATTCATCCTGTGATCTTCTGTGTGAAGGATCAGTTTCTCACAAGAAAATTTGCTGGTGTAATAGTTTAAACTGCATAACCCGTTAGGTCCTGTCCTTCTAATGAAACCTTAAAGAATTTCTGTGATGGCCTCAAAATAAGAATACCTAGGCTTTCAAAGCAGGAAAAATACAGGATTGACAGAGTCTGGGTTTTCCGACTGGTGGGAGCCAGCATCCCTCAGCAGCCACTTGGGAGAAGCGTCTTCGGGTCGCCGCTGTGGGAAGCTCCCCCTCTTCTTTTTCATCACTCACCTCTTGGAGAAGGAATTTGTGGGCTTGGAATGTTTGCAGGGACTATAAAGATTTTAAGGGCAGGATATTCTAGGAAGAAAAGTTACTTTAAAAAATAAATAAAACCCACTGCCTCATTTCTGCATTTTAGGTGAAGGACAGCATTTATTTCAGAAATTTTTTTTTTCTTTCTTTCTTTTTTTTTTTGAGATCAGCCGCACGGTGCTCAGCCAGTGAATGCACCGGCCATCCCCATACAGGATCCGAACCCGCGGCGGGAGCGCTGCTGCGCTCCCAGTGCCGCACTCTCCCGAGTGCACCACGGGCTTGGCCCTATTTCAGAAATTTTTTTTTTCTTTTTTTTTTTGAGATCAGCCGCACGGTGCTCAGCCAGTGAATGCACCGGCCATCCCCATACAGGATCCGAACCCGCGGCGGGAGCGCTGCTGCGCTCCCAGTGCCGCACTCTCCCGAGTGCACCACGGGCTTGGCCCTATTTCAGAAATTTTTGACACTTTGAAGGAAAATCCTTTCATGGACTTGTTGATTAAGAAAGGTGAAATTTTGTGGGCATGGCCCAGGTGGGAATGGTTTAGAAAAGAACTAAATTGCTCTGCAAGGTAAAGTGAAAGGGAGTTTAGAGTTCCAGCAGTGGTCGTGTGAGGGTATGGGCCCAGAAGCCAGAGAAGATGGGAGCAAGGTCTAGGGAGACAGAAAGAAGCACAGCCAGCTGGTGAGAGGAAGGATCGGAAGAGGGACGGCAGCACTCTTTTATTTTCTTCTGGTAAGGAATTTCTAAAAATTACTTTAAAATAGTTTCCAGGTTTGAGTAGTACTGTGACCCGTCTCTGGCACCCCTAAACCTTTAGTGAAAGTCTGCTATGTAGACACAAAGGTGCCTTGAATGAAGAAAGAGGTCATGTCTGCAGTGGAGGCCACATGGAGGAGGATGGACAGCAGCCTGGGAGGGTGTGTGCTGGGAGTGGGCAGAGAGAGAGAAGCTGGCTGATGAGAAACCCCAGATGAACCCCTGCAGTCTTTGGGGCAGAAATCGTAGAACATCCCACAGAATGAGAGAGGGTGACTTGAGCCACTTAATTTGGAATTAAGGAGAAAGGGAAGGCTAGATAATTCCAACCATGTTTCCTTTCCCACTGAAGACAACTAAAAAAGCTGAATAAGATTGTTTTTTTAAAGCCAGCAAACAAACAAAACAAAACAAGAACAAAAAACAAAAAACAAAAAAAAAAAAAAAAAAAAAAACAAAAAAAAAAAAAAAAAAAAAAACAAAAAAAAAAAAAAAAAAAAAAACAAAAAAAAAAAAAAAAAAAAAAACAAAAAAAAAAAAAAAAAAAAAAACAAAAAAAAAAAAAAAAAAAAAAACAAAAAAAAAAAAAAAAAAAAAAACAAAAAAAAAAAAAAAAAAAAAAACAAAAAAAAAAAAAAAAAAAAGAAAGAAAAAAGAAAAAACAAATTTCCTAAAAGCATTGACCTGCTATCTAGTAAACAAGGACTTCCTGGATCAGAATACTAGGACTGAGAGGGAAGAGCCCAGCACTGAAGCCACTGTTGTCCTTATCTAGAAGAAATCCCACAGTGAGTTGTATTGGCAGCCTCCTGGAGTGAGTGGGTCAGACCCTAGCTTCTCAGGATAGGGAATTAGAGGAGTGCCCATATGCCTTCTGAGACCCAGAAGAGGACATGAGGGCAAAGGGGACATGATACCACCTCACACAGCCTTGCAACCTGCTTCTAGCCACTTGGGAGGACCAGGGTTGCTTGTCAGTTTTGGTAATTCTGTACTAGAGTTCCTCAAAATGCTTGTGAGAAACAAAACAAAATATTTTCTGGAGTGTTACTAGAACTCAGCTTGTTCCTATAAATATTTTCTTTTCTAATAAAATGACCTGCACATTGTCAAAGGTTATTACACATTCATGACTCCTTAAAAGTGAGAACAAACAGATAACAGAAATAGGCCCACAAAATGTTAAGCTTTTGTAATTCTTAGGCACAGACCATGAAACAGTTATTCTTACTATGTTTGAAGAAATAAGAGAAGCTTGAAAATGTCTGCAGGAAGTAGGAAACCATACAAATTTGCATAAGAGATTTGAAAAATGACCAAGTAGGACTTCTGGAATTGAAAAATATGATAACCAAAATTAAGAACTCCATGGACAGGTTTAATAAATTAGACATAGCTCAAGAGAAAATGAGTGAACTGGAAGATGGGTTGGAAGAAAATAGCCATAAAAAAACATGGAAAGTTAAATATTTGGAAAATAAAATAAGAGATATAGAGGGTGTGGTTAGAAAGCCCAATGAGATTTATTTGGAGTCATAGGAGAGGAGAGAGAATGAGTAAGAATTTAAAGAGATAATGACTGAGATCTTTCCAAAACTACTGAAATGCACCAGTACACAGGATCAAGAGGACAGTGAATCCTGAGGAGAATTAATAAAGAGAAAACTGTAAACACATCATAGTAAATTTAGTTAAACTAATTACAGACTGAAATTCTTAAGGCAGTTAAAGAAAAAAGGTAATTTCCTAAGAATGTTTTTTATTTGAGAACTGACTTCTCAACAAAAGTACAAGTGAATCTCTACAATGTGCTGAAGAATCTGTCACCCGAGAATTTATATCCAGCAAAAAATCCTTCAAGAATAAATTTGAAATTCTAGGAATTCTTCTAAATCTGAATTGTTTCACCCTGCCTCCAAGAAAGAAAGCAAATAAAACTGCACATAAACTATGCTTGCAGCATAATGAAGAGATAGCAGTTACTGTGGACTGCAAAGCCTGTCAGGAGGCAAGTCAGCACCAGGCCCAGCCTGGGGGGAAGGTCAGATGGTCTAATGCCACAGTCTGTGGAAGAAGGGAGTGAGTGCTTGGGCAGCTCAGGGAGAGGCGAACCAGATAAAATCACTGCCAGAAACATGAAATCCCATCCTGGATGGGAAAATATTGAGAACAGGTCTGAGATCCAGATCAGAGCACTGGCTACCAGGAGATGGAAAAGGGTCTGTGATTTCCTGGGTGAGTGACAGCTGAGACCTCAGCAGAAACATTTCTAACAATCAGAAACATTTCTAACAATCACTTGCCCCGTGGGAACTAAGTTCTTAGGTCGCATTGTTTTGGTGAGACCTAGCTAGGGGTTTCTCATTCCTGCCGACAGTACTTCATTTTGACCCTGGGATGGAATGAGCAGCTGCTTCTGCAAACCAGTCATTGTGAAGGGCCATCAGCCTCCAACAGGCTGACTTGCTCCCCTACTGAGGGGAGCTGGGTTTTTTCTTGAGGCACTCTGGCTGTTAGTGGGAGCGTGGGATGCAGTGGTTGAGTTTGGGTGCTGGGAGACCAGGGAGGAGGAGCTTTTGCAAGATTGAGGTGAGAGGGAGCTTGCTCCACAAAGGCCAAGGCAGTAGCACTGAGGAAGCAGGGATAGATGTGAGACTTCATTTGTGGAGCTACTGTTCATTTGAAACCCCATCTAACACTATTTTTTAAAAAAACATTTATTTGACTTCTTAACTTATTGTCAAACATAGTGTTTATTTTTTTTTCTGTTAAGGAGAAATAGGTTGAACCTGTGTTGTTGGAGTGTGGTTGCAGTCCTCTAGCCTGCCTGGGGTGGGCTCTTGAATTGGCCTGTCCCTTGCATGATGGTCAGGCTTTTTCTGGGAAGGGCCGTGCACAGAGGGAGGTATTCAGAGATCCGTGACAGCATTGTTTGATCCTATAGAGCCACCCTCCATCAGAGCATACTGTGCGTATGCTTGACAAAGGTATTTGTGCATAAAACAGGCAGTTACTGAGTTACTGACTTCACTGAGTGTGGCTTGAAAACACTGGAGCATCTTTGCTGGCGCCTCTGATGCTGGGCCTGTGGGGTGTTGTTGCTCTGCCCCTTGGGCTGCTCCTGTGGCACCTGGAATGCTTGTTCCGTTTCTGCAGAGCTTGGGGGAGGGACCTACAGGCAAAGGCACGTGCGCACATGTGTGTGTGCGTGTGTGTGTACGTGCGTGTGTGTGTGTGTGTGTGTAGAGTGGGCTGAGTGAACAGGACAGCCAGTATGTAAGATCTGAGGCTGATGTTCAGGTTTTTATGTTGGATGCTGTGCTGTTTAATTTTGAGGTATTTTTAAACCCTTATGCCCTGGCAGTCACCAGTCACTCTGCTGGTGCCTCCCTTGCCACCACATGCGTTTGTGGGTGCCTCCTCCTTTCCTCTTTTCTTTCTTGTTAGTCACGGCTCCATCTGTGGCCACCATACTTCTTGCTTAACTCTGGCACGTGCTCTGTCCTGTGCTGCTTCGTGGCAGGTGAGATTTGAATCCTCATGCACAGTTAAGAGCACACAACCTTGCACTAGCACTGCATTGAATACACATATTGGTCAAACTGTTCATGGCTGAGTGTAAAAATCCTTATTAGGTGGAAGCCAAATATCACAGTCACGATAGGCCCAGTGAACTGTGAGTTGTGCATTGTGAATAAGTAACATCTAAACCTCAGCTGCTTAAAACAGCAGACATTTGTTTCTTCTTCACACACCATGCCCCTTGTGGCTTAGTTGGGGGCTCTGATGTGTGTTGTCTTCACTTTGAGATTCAAGTTCGTGGAGCAGCCACCATCAGGAATATTCTTGGCCAGTTCCTATAGCAGAGGGAAAAAGGGTTTGAGAATTGCACACGGGCTCCTAACATTTCCAACAGACAGTGGTAGATGACACTCTGCTTCCATGTCATTGGCCAACCCAAGTGCCATGACTACAGTAAGGCTGGGGGAAAGGGAAGGGTTCTCCTGCCCGGGGCCCATGGAGCCCAGTGTTTGGTGGACAGTGCTGATGAGTGCCACCGTCACCAGCACAGAAAGGACTTGAGAGATAGGAGCCTAACTCTGGAGATTTATCCAAAGTTTAGTTCTTTTATATACTCAGGTGAAATATTTCAGTAGAGAAATTTTAAGTGCTTGACATATTTTTGTTCAGGAAGAATAATTTTTTTCTGAAAAATTCCCCAATGTTCATGGCTAAGTGGAATTAAGTAACTAAAAATCAAATATAAATCTTAAAGTTTATTTTGTTTTATGTTAGAGTAGGACATGTGTCAAACAACTCCACCAAAAATAGATTTAGAATGTCACGTAATCTGTATTATCCTGCCTTGTGTTTAAATTTTAATAAGCATTTGTAGGCTCAGAGAAGTTGTGATGTTCATTCTAAAGTTATCTAGCTAATTTGTTCTCAATATTTGTATTAACTGTCAACCTGTTCTCTACTTATTATTTTTGTACATAAAACCAACAGCTCACACCAATTATTTAGAAATTTACTGCTGCAATAATGTGCATTAACACTCCAACTAACTGATAGACTATCAACATATAAGGCACATGGATTAGATTTTTGCTCCATATTACATTTAGAATGCTTACATAATTTGAAAGTGAAATTTCACATTTTTGAAGTGAATCCTAATGACATTCCTTGTACCTTTCATCATCATTACATTTGTTGCATCTGATGCTAACCCCTGAGATCACATGATCCCCAATTCCCTCCAAGACAAGCAGGCTTTTAGCCCCTGGCCTTTCCAGAGGCTGGAGTCAGGGCCTGTCTGTCTGAATCCGGAGGCTGGTGCCCAACTCTGGTGCAGCCCCACCCTGCACTCAATGTCGTGCATCTTTTGTGAAATAGATGATGTCTGTGTAGATGAAATATTTGCCATATCTTTTGATTTAAAAAAAGAAAACTGCGGAGAACTTGTTTTGATGTTTAAAAAAAAAAAAGAATATTTGAAATATTCAACCTAAGCAGATGTGTCAACTTGGTTATGTACGTTCTTGGCTTTTTCAGAAGACTTAAGATCAGATCATAAAGAATTGCTTCACAGATTAGAGAATTATCTCGTTGGGGGTGAAAGTGGCACTGAAAGGGAAGCCTGTGGATTGTTTCTGGGGCACAGTGATGCCGGGGCAGCTTTTGGGGCAGGCAAGTGGGCAGAGACAGGAACTCCTGGAGCTCCAGGTTCTGGTGGGCTCTGTCCTCAAGTTGTCCCAAGGGAGCTTAAGCCTGTGAGGGTCAGGAGGGGCTGGAGAAACGTGGTCTTTTATAAGCCAGTCCAAACTAAGATCATCAACGAGTCAGTCCAGAGTTTATTTCCAGCAATAGCACTGAAGCTGCTGCCAACGCTACTTAGGGAGGACAGAATGAACCAACAGAAATGTGCTTTCTCAGTTTTCTTATCCAAACTGCTTTCTCTTTCCTTTTGTAAAAAATGAGGATAACTCCTTCTTCCTTCCTAATTGTTCCAACCCCAGGGAGCCTCTCAGGGTTAGGGGTGCCAGGCTGAGTAAATAAAAATATAGAATGCCAGTTAAATTTGAAGTTCAGATCATCAGTGGGCAATTTTTTAGTATAAATGTGCCCTCGGCAATAGTTGGCACATACTTAAATTCAGATTTCATTGGGCCTTCTGTATTTTATATCATGACCCTTCTAAGGGTGAGTTCAGAGTGAAGTTGAATTCAAACCCTGTCCTGAGCTTCAGGCTGCCCGTTCCTCCTAGAGATCACAGGTGACAACAGTAATATGGCCTTAAATATGATGGATTATTTGAAATTAAAGTATATACGCACATGCACATATCCCTGCACACACACACACGCTTTAGATACGGTCTGTCCTTCTGGCATGGTTGCTTCATTTGAGGTCAATTGCCTTTTCATTTTCCCGTGGAGTTTACTACACAGTCCTGATGTGTCAGAGGATAGGCGACCCGTCCCCTCCAGACGGGATTCTCATTTGTGGCCAAGGGCTTCAATTGAGTTGTAAATCAGCTGGGCTCATCTGACTTTCACAGTGCAGACGTCATGATGAGGCTGGTCACCAAGTGACTGTTTTTTTTGGTTTTTTTTTTTTGGTCCTTTTTTTTGAGACTGGCTGCACCGCGCTCAGCCAGTGAGCGCTGTGAGCGCACCGGTCATTCCTATATAGGATCCGAACCCGCGGCAGGAGCGCTGCTGCACTCCCAGCGCCGCACCCTCCCGAGTGCGCCACGGGCTCGGCCCTCCAAGTGACTGTTTTTAAGTGAAGCTACTCTTCTTCATTAGGTTTGATCAATTTCTGGCCCATTTATGTCTTACTAATTATTATTCTCTGAAAGTCTGGCTCAGTACCCTTGGCTGCTCTGGTGCATGTGTTCCCAACCATGTAGAGACTGACTGAGCTGCAGGAGGCCAGCAGTTTTCTTCACTGTGACGTGGGAGATGGCCTCTTGAGGTCTGCTGCTGTGTCACTCAGATCCGCCAGCATGGCCACCATGGCCTGCTCATGACTGCCCAGGACAGTGAGGCTCGCAAGGAGGCTCTGACTTTGTGCTTTTCAGTCTCTTCCTCAGCTTCGCGTTTTCTTTCTCTCTGGTCCCTCCCCACACTGGCATGCTGCCTGTAGCCACAGCTGCCCACACTGTCAGTGCAGTGGCCTCTAGTACACTCTACATTCCTTCGTTCTCCAGCAGTCTTGGACTGTTGATTTTTCCTTAAGCATAGCACGTGCTCTCAGGTTCCGTGTGGGTCTTTGTCCCATCTTTACTTTGCCTGAAACACACTTTGCATCCTTCTGCCGCCTTCTCCAGATAGTCGGGCCTTGTTTTATTTGCACTCAGCATCACGAGTACTTGGTGGGACTCCGAGGTGGAAGGAGGTACTGTTAGATTGAGGGGAGGAGCATGGGCAGTGTGGAATGTCAGACAGGACCTTGGACTTCAGAGAGCTTGCAGCTGGGGAGGTCATTGGCACACCAGGAATGGCGGATGGGCTGATGCCAGCCTGGGAAAGACCCCGCATCATGTGCTTGAGGACCCAGTGTGCCTGCCATGGAGGGAGTCTGCAGGTGACCCCTTCCTTAGGCCAGAGCCACGGAGGTACTGACCTCGGCCTGGAGCATCCCAGAGCTCTTGGGTTCCCAGCGAGTTTTCTTGTGGTGTCCTGCACGGTACTTCTGAAGTGGCAGTGGGCAGTGTGCAAACACCGGCCTTCTGTGCACAGGCACCGAGGAGGCACAGAGCACGTACCTGGTGCTCTCTGTGGGGTGTTGACAGTGGGTGGCCTGGGGATTGTATACAGATGAAAGGCGACCACTTCCCACAGTGACTGACAATTGTCACAGAAGGACAGGCGTGCTGTATGAGCTCATGGAAGAGCAGAGGAGACTTCAGGAGGGTTTTCCTCCCAAAAGATAAAATTGCTTGTGGCCGTTTGGGCTGCCGTAACAAAATACCACAGGCTGGGTGGCTTGAACTACAGAAGTGTATTTTCTCACAGTTTTGGAAACTACAAGTTCAAGATCAAGGTTCTAGCTGATTAGGTTTCTGGAGAGAGCTATCCCCTTGGGTTGCAGATGGTATCTTCTTGCTGTGTCCTTGCATATGGTCCTTCCATATGGAAGGGAGAGAGAGGGTAGAGCTCTCTGGAGTCTCTTCTTTTAAGAACACTAGTTCTATCAGATCAGGGTCCCACCCTCATGATCTCATTTAATCTTAATGACCTCCTTATAGGCCCCATTGTTACTGGACTCAGGCCCGGCTGCCCGCCCCTTTGAAAAGGAAAGAAAAAAACTCAGAAGTCAAATGGTTGGTGTTAGAAACGCAGATGTATTCAGCTGAAGGAGATGGCAGGCTACCCCATCTCAAAGGTTTACATTTACTGAGGGGTTTTTAAAGGAAGGGTTGAGGGAATGGAATGTGGGAGGTGAAAATCAGGAGAGCAGGAGACATGAGCTACGAGGGTCCATTTCTATGGGTCAGGTACAAGGTCTTGCTAAGGCCTCATCTGGTTTCTGTTCTCATCTTCGCTGTTATCTCAGGACCCTGTAAGATTTTGATTTGCGCCAGTGCACTTGGCTAGTGCCCAAGGTCAGCTTCAGTCATTTGGCCTTGATCATTTCTCAAAACCCTACAAATCTCAAAGAAAGAACTGTTAGCTTCGGGTACTAATTAGCTTCTCGGCCTTGTTTTCCTACTTAGCGAACGAGATAAGAAAGTCCTGGGATGGGAAGCAAGAGTGGAGAGAAAAAAACTGTCCTTTTTAAAATCCTCCCCCCCGCTGCAGCCCAGGCAGCTTTAGGTCCCAACATGGCTTCAGTCCTGCTCACTCCAACACCATCTCCAAATCCAGCCACACTGTATGTATGAATTTTGGGGTTACACAAACATTCAGTCAATAATAGCTTGGAAATGTGGTTTTTTTTTGGTGTTTTAAGCTAAGATAAAGTCTGTAGAAGAAATGATGACCATCACCCCTTAGCAGGAAGCCTGACTCATGTCTTGGGCAGGTGGAATAGAAGAAACAAGTTTCAAATTTTTCAAATTTTCCAAGTCAAAATAATGACATGACAGAAGGAAAAGAGGACTCTTTATTTTTTCCTTTTGAAATGGAATCTTTGAAGCTTATATAATCAGAAGCACCGGAAAATTTTTAAAAAGTCAGCAAATTTGCATTTTTGTCAATTGAAATGGCCTTTCAGACTTGTATTCCGGAAGAGTCCTGATTCTTGATAGAATGACTCATCAGGAAATCGCATCCCTCCAGCATTTGTGAAGTTTGTAAGTGTGGGACCTGCCCTCAGTTGCTGACATCAGGGCTGAGTATGTGAGAGCATTCTCATTCCATTCAGGTCCAGCTGGGAGGGACGGACACAGATAGCTGTGGGACATGGCTTTGTTGAAGGTGGCTTGCTAACTCCCCAGGGGCTCCCTCATGAAGTTGGCTTGGGGACCTGCCTGGGACCTAAGCTAGGATGGGGTCTTCTCACGCCTCCCTTGGATACACATCTCAGGGCCAGTCTATGTGGGGGCCGGTCTGTAAAGCAGACTCTGTGTCTACTTTACCTGCACAGTGTCCAGTTTGCTGTGCAGAGCACCTCGGCCACCTTACCTGGTCCGCAGCTGCAGGAAGGCGAGGGCAAGGTGGGCCTCAGCGAGGGGTGAGTCTGCAGGCTTGTGTCTGGAAGGCAGCCTGCCCCCACAGGGGTGCTTCCTGCTGACAGCAGGAGCAGAGGCTGGTGCTGGCTCCTCTGAGTAAGGCCCGTTGTGCAGGCATGGAGCGAGGGTGACAGGCTTCTCTGCCCCTTCCTGCACGAGGAGCAAGCAAGCTGGTGGCCTGTAAACTGGTAGAAGCCTAAGGATCAGGTTGGCCTCCCACTAGAGGGTTAGAAGGACGTTAGGTCCCAAAGTTTGGTGGCCGAGTGACAGCAAAAATGTTGATCCATGAGCAGAAAAGGGAGATTTTGGATAAAGGGACTAGTTTGTAGATTAGAGGAGGAAGGAGATGATGGGTCCTGTTTTGGGCGTACTAGAAATAATTCCCGAACATTTCTGACTTATCCAGAGCTACTGTGGCTTGGACTGGAAGGCTGGCAGGCTTGGGTTGAGTTCTGGCTCCATCCCTCATGTACTGGTTAGTTCCCATACCAGCCCTCATTCCCCGTGTGTGAAGAGTCCATGAGTGTGGATGTGCTCAAGTACATACGGTGGTGCCCGACCACACGGTTGAGCCTCGTGTGGTGTGAGTACCTACTGTTTTGATCAATATTGTTACTATCAAACTGTAAGACACATGAGTTCATGGTGGGGTGAGTGTTGGGACATTTAGTCTGAAGGGCTCTGCTTGGCTGTGTTGGATCTAGGTGACTGCTAGGGTCCCTGTCTGGCCCTGGCTCCTGTGGCAAGCTCCCTGTCCAGCCTGAAGGATGCCAGTAAGAGTGGAGGACACTGGCCGAACCAGGGAGCCACCAAGGGTGGCGGAGGCCATCATTACTACTAATATTTTATACTTTTAGTGCTAAAGAAGAAAATGCCAGGGGGCATTATTGGTGAATAGTTCTGTGTTTCTGTGTTAAATAGCTTTATCTACTTACACGTTTTCCTTTTCCTTTGTTTTTTTAATCAAGGTTAAATGTGATTTTAATGAGATTTCTCTGAAAGCTGTCATGACTACATTATAAGGTTAAAATTGACTTATTCTTTCAAGACAGAATTCAGTTACAGCTGGTAAACTAGATTCAGCTTTATTCCCACCCAAGTGAAAATATTGTTATCACTCCTGCAAGGTGAGCAGGTGGAGAGCAGAGAACACATTGGCAGTGTGGCTCTCTCTCTCCATGGCCCGCATCCTCTTCGGGCTTCTGAAGGGCTGATCTGAGTGTTGGGAATGATGGCAATGCTTCATCTGCGACCCCAGGCGTGGCGATTGGCAGAGCACTCGCCCAGTTGCAGCTGCAGTCAGACGCCGGTCGCTCTTGCTTCCCAGGAGCCCCCAGTGCACCGTCGGCCTCCCACCTCGTGCGCCTTGTCTCCTGTCTCAGGCAAAGGCTTTGTCCAGGGGGACCTTCTGCCCAGTGGGCCTATGCAGTGAGACATGGCTGTTTGGTGCCGTGACTCAAGTGGCGATGCTTATTATGGCCTGTTGAATCATTCAGACTGCAGACCCCACTCCAAGGGCTCGCCTGCAGTCTGGCTTCTATGGCCTCGGTGGATGTCACGAGTTCCTTAAATCAACTGAAAATCTAAGTGAATAATTTGTTGCATTTTTTGGGAAGAGGAATGTGTTACATAGTACCCCCCCCCCAAAAAAAAAAAAAAAATCAAAGAGATAGAAGTTTAGTGTAATCCAAAAAGTAGTCCATGAAGAATATACACTTAGGTTCCAGTTCAGCCTCCATCCTTGACTCTGAACTTGGGTTGCTGCTGCTGCTGCTCCTGCTGGTGATGATAACACTAAGAGCAGCCAGCATTTATTAAATGCCTACAGTGTGCTAACACTGAGTGCCTTATCTATATTATTGTGTTGACTTTTCACAGCAACTCTATCAAGCGGTATATTGCCATCCCCATTGTAAGGGTCCTGTCCCTTCTCTGGCCTCAGTTTCCCCACAGGCTGGATGATCCAGCTGGCTTCCAGTGCTGCCCATTCTGGGTTGGTACTGAACGTGGAGAGACCTCCCAGCTCCTTCCCACCCACATGGGAGGCCCATGGGAGTCCCATGGGCTCAGGGTCCTGCCCGTCTTGGCCTGTGCCAAGGATTTCCTTGAGCGTCACCTCCTGCAGCTGTGCCTGAGGTCATACCACCACTAGACACGTTCCCTTCCGCCCCATATGCTTTTCTTGGGACCCTGGACCAGCATCTTGGGCCTCATGATGCCACCCACCTTGCAACCCTGAGCAGTGGGAGGAGACCAGAAAGTTGAATGTGCCCTCTGGAAGTCAAGAGTGGTGGTCCCTTCTCTTCTGCTTTGAGCATAGATCCACATTTTCATCCCAATGTTCCCGGCAGCTAACACAATACCTAGCTTGTAGAGTGTCCTGGATTGATGATAGAATGTTTAATAGAGTGCCCTGCATGTTAGGGCTCCTGCCATGTTTGTGGCTTTAAATTGCTTCAATGTAGCTTAAAGAAGCAGCTCCCCTGTCCACAAAGGAGATGTTAGGGGGTGGGGGGAGGGTGGTTAAAGCAGTTTCTGTGTTTATTCTTCTGGTTTCTGGATGCTTATGACATCACTTGGGTTTCTTCTATAGGTTTTATTTCCCCTGAGAATCTCAAATCCCCATCCTGCTGCCTCAAATCTATAGGATGTTTAATTTGGATGCGTGGAGACGCTTCGTAATTTGTGCCAATGTAACGTGTGCCCCTGCTACATCATTTATAGGTGTGACAGAAAAAACATCACGTACGTGGTCAAATGACAGCAGTGTCTGGTGACTGGGTAAGAGTCTCATCCAGTCGACTCTCTTTGGAACAACTGAGAATCACCTTGCCTCAAAGTAAATGCCACCTCCCCCACCCCCTGCAGCAACAGATTGACCTCCACCTGCACTTCCAGCTGCAGCCCAGCCCCTGGGAGGTGCCACCTCTCCCGCTAACTGACTGTTGTGCTGGGTGTGCAGATGGTGCTTCCCCTCTGGAAGAGCCTTGATGTGGAGTGACAGTGTTCAAGTATATTTCCCACCACCCCAGAGTTGTTAAGACCATCAAAGGAGGCAGTGCCTGCCAGAGTTCTTTGAAACATTCAGTCCACTGTGCAGTAGTGGCCCTTAAGGCCTGGCATGAGGCTCTTGTGCGTCAGAGGAGTCTGGGGTTCACCGGCCCTCAGTCATTAGCACTGGGGACCAGTCCAGTGCTGGCTGTTCTCCACATGCTCCTGCCAGCCTTTCCCTGAATACCCCAGTCCCAAGGGACTTATTTTCAGGTCCCACTCTGTTGTCTCAGGACCTCAGGACCAGGCCTGTATCCCCTTTCCTGCCCAGCTCCACACCCACCTTGTCACTAGGGCAACCTTGGCCCTCCCTCCTTCCCTGTTGTTTCTTTCTAGGCCTTGCTGTCTCCACAGCTCTTCATGTTTCCTCCAAATTTAAGCTCATCCTCAGTTCTTCCTGAATAGAGAGAGGGATGCATTTTCTTAAAACGGAATGACAGCTTTCCTCCCTGTTTTGGTCTGGTGTGTCCTGAGAGGTTCTCGGGGCCAGTGGCCTTCTGGTGGGATGACACTTAAGTCTCCTGCAGGAAAAATAGATCAGCTTATTTTTTAAGACTTTGCACCAATGTGACCGTGGAGGACATTCTGTCCTACATGAGAAGACAGAACATTAAGAGTTGTTCGGAGAGTTCTTGCTTCCAGGCCTGCACTTAGCACAGAGTCATAAAAAACTTGCTGTTCAGTGTGGAGGCCTCCAAGACCATCAGGCCACCCCCACCCCAGCCCACTTTACAGCCGTCAGGAAGAAATTGTGCTCCTGTTAGGCTGAGCTGGGGGTGGACAAGGGAGAGGCTCCCCACATCCGCTCTCTCGGCCTCCCCCCATGCAGGGGAGTGGAGCCAGACGGGAAGGGCCTGCTCCACAGGGACGGTGGGCACTGTCTCTGTTGATCAGTAACTTCTTGCCGCTTCCTTCCCGGACCCATTGAGAGATACTGGGAACAGCAAAACCATGATAGGCGTATTCACTTGTTAGCTGCTGACGTGTGGAGCATGTTTACCACCAGGAAGCAGCGAGGACCGTCTAGTGTATACTGAGATGCAACACATGAGGCCTTCCCAGCTCGTGATTTAGACGCTCTTCTTCTTAATGATGGTGTCTTTGTGATCCTCCACACTGAGACTGATGTTTGGGGTTTATTGCCAAACCGAGACTAGTTAGTTAAATTGTAAGTAAAGGTTTCCAAGTTAAGTGATTTTTCTTGATCTAAAGAAGGAAAAGTTGTCTTGGTTTGAATGTAGGCCATCAAATCTGGTTTTGAAATGACTCCCCAAATCATTTCTATTCCTATTTACGAGTTGCTGGAGAAAACGTGAGGGGCATTACTGTCCTTGCTTGCTGTAAGGGACCGGTGTCCCTCTTAGAGTCAGGATAGGAGGCAGCATTTGCATGTGGGCGTTTCCGCGCCAGACCTTGCCAGGATGAAGATGGTTTATTATCATGGAGGTCATTTTCCTTTCCATGCTGGTGGCCTCCAGGCCTCTGATAAAAGCCATTGGTCCCGTGCGCTGGAGGGTGTGTCTTCTCATCTCCACACCCCTTAGGAGGTGTACTCACGATGGCCCCTTCGGCTCCTCCATCGTCTGCACTGAGGATCCCTGGTGGGTCCACTCTTCATGGTGTGGGGCTTGCCCACACCTCTCAGTGCTCCAGCTCCCCAGGCCTTGCTCTGCAGTCCTGTGTCCCTGTCACTGCATGGGTTCAGTCCTCCACCCTGCTGTGCCTGGCTCCTTCCACCCATAGACCCTCCATGGAGCGGAAGTTCCTCCACTGCTCTGGGGGATGTGACAGGATGGGGAGAGGCTGGAGCTGTCACCAGGCTGCTGGGAGAAGAGATGGCTGGAGGTCTGGCTGCCTCTGACAGACCGTACTCCTGTGTTGGCCCCTCTTCAGGGGTGCATGGTGCTGCCAGTCTCCAAGAGGTGGGGGTTCATTAGGTGCAGGCTGCGGTGCTTCCTGGCTCTCGGCAGAGGTGGCCTAGGCTTTAGCATTCTCAGGTCCTCATGGGAGACTCCACTTGTCCTTGTCTTTCCAGGTTCTCCTGTCTGCCTTTTCTCCCCTGTTCTCATGCTTGAGTGTTCACCCTCTTCTGTCATTTTTGTGAGGTGCCAGGAAGGATGAAAAGTGGATGCAGGTGTCCAGAAATCCCTCTAATGACCCCCTAAACCAGTCTGTCTAGGGGCAGGCTGCCTTAGACAGAGGTCCCCAGTGGTCTCCACTGGACAAGCCTTGAGTGTCCTTGGCCTGTTTAGTGTGTCAGACGCCACACCCAGCCAAGTGTAGGTGTCCCAGCCGGGGGGCAGCCCCTAGCAGTGCCCCCTGCCTGCTGAGCAGGGCTGAGCTGCATGCACCCTGCCCCTCATGTTTTCCTCACGGCAACTCGTGAGGCCACACCCAGTAGTATCTCCACTTGATGACAGGGAAACTGAGGCTGTGTGTTGCCCAAGTCACAGAGGTGAAATGTGGAGTCAGGATTTGCACTCGAGTCTGTCAGCTTCAGATCCTTTCCTCATCACCCCTCAGCCAGGGCTCCAGTGTGGCCCTGTGTGTGGGTGTGGGGGTGTGGGTGTAGTGGGGAACCGCCTCAGTCTCTGGGTGCTGCTGTGTTGGCGGCCTCCACCCTGGCCAGGCTCTATTAAGGAACCTCCTGGTTACCCTCCTGGGAACACGCTCCAGCCATGAGCAGAGATCTGCCCTCTTCCTTCCAAGCTGCCTGGGTGGCTGAGGGCCCTGGGCTGAGGATTTGTGGGACTGGTCTTGCAGGGGCACTGTGGTCCTGCCCTTGCTGGCACATGTGCACACAACTAGCACGAAGCAGGAAGGATGGGGACCCATGGGTTCTCCTTTTGTAAACTGTGCATGTGGGCTGGGGCACTGACTGTGCCATGCCTCTGGGAGGAAACAGACACTGCAGGTTTCTAGTCCTGTGACGAGATGACAGGCACAGAGTCGCTGTCAGAGTCGCATGTTCTGCATGCCCAGCAAGTGGCAGGTGTCATTGGTGAGATTGGCGGCTTTGAGAGCCAGGATGCAGTTCCTGGCACTAGTGCTGGGGAGCTCTGTGCTCCCCAGGGTCCTTCTGCTGTGTGAGCCGCACGGGGAATGCATCTCTCTCCATGTAATTTGCACACAGCATTCCAAGAACAATTTAGCTGCTAGCTCTGTTTAAATGATTGAATTACAGAGGTGTGAGAATGCCACGGCCCACCCCCTTTTCACACTGGGATGTCTCCTGCCTAATTTCCAGGAAACCTGCAATTCTGTTTGAATCTGTAATTTCCTACTTGGTGATCTTACTCTAGCTGCTTTCCCATCGTCCCTAAGTGAAGACACAGGGCTCCAGAAAGAATTGTACGATCGGCCCTCTGTGTCTGTGGGTTCTGAATCATGAATTCAACCAACCTCATCTCAAAAATATTGAAGAAAAATCTGTGTTTGTACCAAACACGTGCAGACTTTCCTTGTCATCATTCCCTGATCAATGCAGTATGACAGCTGTTCACGTAGCATTTACGTTGTACTAGGTATTATAAGTGATCCAGAGACGATTAAAGTGCACTGGAGGATGTGCATAGTTTATATGCAAATACTGCACCATTTTATATCAGGGACTTGAGCGTCCTCAGATTTTGATATACTCAGGGTGTCCTGGAGTCAGTCCCCCAAGGATACCGAGGGACAACTGTATCATGTCTCTCCCACACATGCGTAATCCTGGTTGAACGCAGTTGACCGTGCAGTATTGATGAGGGCCATTTTGCCACTGTCTGCTCACCAGCTGGTCATCGGAGGAGCAGATGACCTGCCAGACTGGGAGACTTGCAATGTCGGGAAGTCCACAGCTCTGGCCATCGGACAGGCTGGGGTGGTCTCAGCCAGGTAGGAAAAGGGGATCCAGCTCCTCGGAGCAGGTTGGCCCAGGAGCACATTGGGGATCTTGTCCTTAGGGTGTCCTCGTAGCCCTGTAGCCAGGCTGAGCTCTGAGCAAGGCCAGCTGAAGAGCCTGGGCTTCTGCTGGTGTCTGTCTTCCTCCTCCCCAGTCCTTGTGGCGTGCAGCCTCTACCTACCTGCCCCTCAGGGCCCTGCACACCCGTCTGGTCTCCTCAGCCTCCGCTGGCCCTCCACACTTCGTGGCCCCCTGGGTTGGCAGAGCAGCTAAGGGTGAGCTAGGGGCACCTGAAGAGCCACAAACACACATTTCCCTGGTTCCGTTTCCACCTTCCACACATGAGCCCAGCTCTTCCAAGTAATATTAGGCTTCCAGGTGGTTAAAGTGGTGGAAACTTTTGCACTGGGCACTGGCACCCTGAAATCCTGTCTTGGCCCTGGGAACTGTGGGTGGGCCTGCAGGGAGGCTCCTTTAGCACTTGGTGGCCTACCAGCCCACCCAGCAGAGGAGTGCAGAGCCACCTTCTCCACGCCATGCCGTGGTCACCTATGGTTGGCTGACCCATGCCTGCGGAACCCTCTTGGGTCTGCTTGGGGAAGCTGCCTTCATGACAGTTAGTTGTTCTGAGTATAGTCCTCTTCCCCAGCAGCTGCACAGATGTCCCTGAGAGAACAAGCCACTGTTCGCTCACCCGGAGGGCTGGCCGCAAAAGGCACACGTGTTCATAGAGCGCCCAGCTCCTCTGCCCAGAGCACAGCTGTGTCAGAGGGAGGTTCCAGAACTCTGCTGAGCCCGAGGCATCTCCATGAGCACAGTGCAGTACTGCCCTTCTGGTAGGATCCAGGAGCCCTGAGCTTCCATCCTTTCTCCACCCGCAGCCTCCTGTGGCGTCTCTCTGATGCGGAGCTGGCCAGGCCGCATGCTGCTCTGCCTGGGAGCAGCTGCTGTCATCTCCAAAAGGTTCTTCCCATGATTTCCTCCTAGGAGGCCTGGGGTGGAGGCCTCTTCATCAAAGGCCCAGCAGTGGGATTGGGGCATCAGCCCCTTGGTGTTCTGGCTTGGGCATGGAGCAGCTCTTTCTCCTCCCCATCTCATGGTCCGCACTGCTCGGAGTAACTCCTGGATTCACTGATCCTATATTTTCTGCATTTGCCAACTACATTCTTCACTGTGTGAGCAGTAGGTTTCTCTGCAGTTTAAGCTCCCTTTCAAAAGCAGCCGCTTGTTGGAGGAAGTACAGCAGGGAGCAGGATTTGAGCTGACACTGTCTTCTAGAAGAAACGGGCCAGCAAGAACCTTGGGAGATGATTTTCTTGGGACAGGACAAGAAAGAGAAGGTTTTTTTGTTTTTGTTTTTCTTTATTCCAAGAAGCAATTGAGGAGCACTCTGAAAGGTGTGTGCCACCAGAGGAGGGTGGGGAGGGCAGGAAGTGGCACTGTACTCCTGCCCTGTGCAGACCCAGGCTCCATGCTTTACGCCTTGCTCAAGATGGGGGTTGGGCAAGTGCCTGCTCTGCCACACCTGGGGTCCTGGGAGCAGCCCTTGCATGTGAGGGAACAGAAGCAGGGACACCTGGGGCTTTGTGTGACATGAGAGAGCAAAGGAAAGTGCCACTTGCCGCTGGTCAAGTGAGTTGTGGGAAATGAGAATTTTCTAGTTATGTGGGGTTAGGTTGTCAGTGCTAGAAGTATGAAAAATTTCCCTTTTCTGTCTGAATGGGGTAAGGGACCTCTTAGGTCTTTGAATATGATGATTAATAAAACCTCCTTTGATATTATATTCTTTGATAAAGTAAACTCATCATTTAAAAATATATTCTGTTTATTTAAAGAAAGAAATGGAGGCTAAGTGCTTACATAAACTTACACTGGCTTGTTCTATAGCTGCTAGTGTTCTTCAGGTTCATTGTTTGCTATTTATGGATCCCTCAGCAACTTTGGGATGATTTTTAAATACTGAAACAAACAGAATATAAATAGTTTGTAATGTAAACTTACATTCCTGGAAGCTCTGGTGTGGGTGGGCAGGGCAGAGTGGGCATCCCAGGGCTCTCCATCCATTCACCTGTCACTCCCCAAGATTGGTCAGGTACCCCGCCCCCAGCACTGAGCCCCATGATCACGGTTCTTTCTGCTTCAGTATGGTCCTTGGCATTTATGTTCTACTGTCAACGGAAGAGGAACCATTTAGGGTTTGGGGTTACCCTTCTGTTCCATCTGCATGGTCTCCTGAGTGGGTGTAGATCAGTGCCTTTGGTTTGTGCTGGGCATGCACATGACCCTGTAACCATCCCATCTCAGTTCAAGATTTTGTCCTTGCCTTGTTCTTTTGGTGTCTGTCAGCATATGAAGAGGACAGTCTACTTGTTTTAATTGGTCTGAGAAAACTAGGACGTTGGCTAGACTACTTTTAATTGAAGCCTCCTCCTTTCCTCTTTCCTTCTGGCCCTTGTCTCCTGCCCCTTGGAACCAGGCCATCTGTTGTCCCACCCTCCCTCTCTTGGGTCTACTGCACACATCTGTTTGGATAAGACCCCCTCAGGGACCACTTGATGAATGGCCACTTTGCACATGCCGCTCAGCACCGTGTGGGCATTAAGGACAGCAGGCATGGGCTCTGAAGATACTTGAACCAGGATGCCAGTGGCCTCTGCTTGCACATGTCCTCAGAGCTGTCATCTTCACTGGGAACAGGACTGGTGCTGGCTGTGCTAAATGAGATGAGATGTAGGTGAGAGACATCATGGGCAGGGTATGTATAAATACTTGGTACTCAGGGCCCTAACATGGTCCTCATATTGTACCTGGAGGAATTAAGTATGTGGCACACTGAAGGATCTCCCCCCGCCCCCTCCCCCCAGTCTTTGCATGACTTTCTTTTCAATGCAGGACTCATTATGGGGCCCTGACAGCTGCTAGGAGTCACTTACGCAGCCAGTATCCTTCAGCCACTGTGGTGTCTCAGGTCCGTGGCACAGGAGCACAGACGCAAGCAAGGTCATCACCGGCCCCTGCTTATTGCCCCATATTCCAGCAGGCTCCTTGCCTCCCCTGCTTATGTTCTAGTGCAGGGTGGGGCACTGAGTCTGTGCTGCCCAGTGTGCTGAGCACATCCATCCCCTTCTCTTTGTGGTGTTCCGAACCTGTTGCTCCCGCTTCGTCACAGACCCAGTGGCCTCTGAATTGGGACCTGAGTGACTTCACACATTTGGCGGGTATCTATGCGCTGTCCACCGTGTGCTAGCTCCTGAGTTACAGTGACGAACTGGAGAAGGTCCTTTCTTAGGGAACCCATCTCGTTAGATGGCAGACTCAGAGGATAAACCAGTGCACATTCTGCAGTTGCTCCGAGAGTGGGCGTGAAGGGCTGAGCTGAAGAGAAGAGCGTTCACAGAAGGCTGTGCAGGGGAAGGGAGGGTGGCGCGGGGGCTCGTGGAGGTGTCTGCTGGGGAGGGTGGGCATAAGGCGTGCAGGCATGGGGGGTGAGGCTGGGAGCAATTCATGGGCCTGTGGGGGGTTGACTGCTGTGTGAGCAGAAGGAGCAGCAGGGAGGGTGTGCAGGGAGAGACAGCGGGGGCAGTGGTGAGCAGGAGCAGGCTCACAGGTCTGTGAGAACCAATTAAATGCTTTTCTTTTTTCGTTAGTTTTGTTTTTTGGCGGCTGGCAGGTAGGGGGATCCGAACCCTTGATCTTGGTGTTGTCAGCACCGTGACCTAATCACGTGAGAGAGCTAACCAGCCAGCCCCCAATTAAATGCATTTCTTCCCAACTTTGCTTTTAGTGACTTCCTGTTTAGTGACATCACATCACCACGTGGCCATGGCAGGAGTAATGTGCTCCACTGAAATTGGCGATTGCTACAAATCAGAACCTCTTCCCAGAGAGCCTGTTGTACATTTACCACCACACTGCTGGTGTGGCAGAGGAATGGAACAGTTCAGGACCTTGACTGCCTTCACAAGGAATTTTAGCTCCATGGGGAGCTGTTGAAACGTTTTTAGTAGTAGAGGGATATGATCAGAATTGTGTCAGGAATGTGGAGAATAAATTGAGTTAGAATGACTTGCTTTACTTTCTCTCTTAAAGCTAAATCTCAGCGCATTATAGTTTCAAAATGTATACCTTAGATTATATCCTATTAATTTTTGAAGTCTTTGACCAAGCTACCTACCTGTGGTCTGCTGTTTTTTTTTTTTCTTGATAAGAGTATCCACCAGAGTAAACACTCCCATGCTCATATATATGATATGGTTCAGTTTTATCTTGATTACGCAGTAGTGTGCCTACTCAAAGACAGAATGAAATGCCTTCTTTCCCTCAAAACAAATCAGTTCCCTTAACTAGTTCCCGGTCTTCAGTAATGGTTTGCAATGAGGAAAATATCAGTTATGGAATTTGCTTTGGAAAGTGCTTTTTCCAGTAGGCATGGTAGGCTCATCTATTTGACCCACCTGTCCACGATCAATCCACTGATTCATCCACCCGCCCATCCGTCCACTCATCGACCAACCCCTTCATCCTTTTTTCTGTCCATTGATCCATCTGCTCACCCTTCAGCCATCCATCCATCCATCCATCCATCCATCCATCTATCCATCTATCCATCTATCCATCTATCCATCTATCCATGCATCCATCCATCCATCCTGCTTTCATGGAAAACTTTCACTATGTCTTGCCCTTGGGGTCCTGGGCATGGAAAGGAATCAGAAGGGTTTCCTGTCACTATGAGTTCACAGTGGGAGAAATAGCCATGGGAGAAATAGCCATGCACACCACCAGGGCCACTAAAGTGTTGCAGGTGCTGTCGTACTTGTGGTCTCCAAGCTGCCTGGTGTGGCACAGAGGAAGGAGCACGCAGCCCTGTGAGGTGCAGGGAGGTCAGGAGGGGCCACAAGAGGGCAGTGACATGTGAGCTGTCTTTGAAAGGTGGGTGAGCACAGACCAGCGGCAGGTGGGGAGTCTTTGGGACCCAGCCCACAGCTCAAACAGACGTCTGTGTGGCAGTGTTCTTAGTCCTAAAATGCATCAGGAGAGAGGGGGACATTTCTGGGAAAGCTCTATGACTTTGGTTTCATGTAGATTTGGGCTGCATTACAGCTTTCCTATCCATGACAGTGAGGTGACTGGTTGACTTGTGCTCTTTCAGCTTTGCGTTTCTTTTTTCTCGGCTTCCTTGCCTGTTGATGTGGAGCTGTTTGGTCAGGCAGAGCTCTCCTGGTTCCCTGATCTGTAGCCATGCCTGGGTCTCCGGCAAATCCGAGACTGCCCCTCGGTTGCCATGCTGGGAAGGGGAGCACAGGGAGGCAGGCGTCCTTTCCCTGGCCCACCCAACTGCAATGAGTGCACATAGCAGACAGACCTGAAGGTGACCCCACCTTCTGGTGTTTACCCTCTCCTGGGGTTCAGGTGAAATCTGTGACTTGCTTCTCATGGGCAGAACATGGGATGGTGGATATCAGTCCCATAGTTACATTACATCATATAAGACTCCGTCTTTGCAGACCTGAGTCAGAGATTCTCCTTTTGCTCCTGAAGTAAATGGTGGGTTGGAGAAGTCCACATGGCAGGGACCTGTGGGCTGCCTTCAGCCAGTAGCCAGCAAGGACCTGGGCCCTCACTCACACTGCTGCGAGGAAATGAATTCTGCCAACAACCTGGGTGAGCTTGCAGAAAGGTTCTTCCCTCATCAGGCCTCCAGATGAGAAGTCCAGACCCACAGAGACTGAGATCATACATGTATGTCATTTTAAGCCACTATGTCTGTGGTAACTGGTTACAGAGCAGTGGAAAATGACTACTGCAGAGCTCCTGTCTCTTTCCCTCCAGCACTGGGTTCAAGGCCTGCTTCTCTCCCATAAACATGGCTCTTGACATTTCTGTATGAGGAGATCCCAATGCACATTTTCCACCCTACCCACCATCACCAGATGGTCCTTGCTGTGGTACATGTAGGAGGGCTGAGTGACCTGCAGTGACAGAGCTAGGGAGTCTCATCATACTTGCCCTTCCCCTGCAGGACGTTTTTCCTCAAATGGAGAAAAGAATCTAATCACTGTTAAAAACACAAAACCACAGCCTTGTAATTCATTTAAACCTGGCCAAGGAAATGAGTACCAAATGTTGGGAATCTGACCAGTTTCCAGTCGGCATTGATTTTAATGATCCCTGAGCAAGCAAATTTTCAGGTTTGGAGATATCCTGTACTTCTAAAGCTCTGGTTCATGTTTTCGGTGATCAGCTTCCCTCTGCTGCTTTAATCAACTAAAAAGTTGCACAAAATATGTGAAACAGTGATTTCTGAGATATGAAACAGTCAATAAAGTGTTGCTGAGAGGGGAAAAGTACAAGGTGAGCTCTGTGATTGCCCAAACTCACCTGCCGTGGCATGAGGAGGAGAATCCTGGAGGAACCTGCGGGTCTCCCTGAGTTTGGGCAGAGTTGGGAGTCTGGAGAAACGAAGAACAGTGGGTGTTCTTAGGGCTGAGGCAGGGAGAGGAGAAAGCAACACGGAGAGCTAAGAGGAGCTCTGCAGGGGCTGTGCTCAGGTAGGACGTGATCAGCTCATGGATGTGAGCAGCCACCTAAGTGGGGAGAGCCACTTGCAGTGATCAGAGAACAGCCCTGGGGCCCTCACAGGGTGGGAACTATGTCTGAAAACTTTATAAGTCCCAGCATTAGGTAGAGAACTCAGAATCGTTTTGCCTCAAAGTACTTTAACATACTTTAAACTAAGTATCACTCTGGCTCCAAAGCTTAAAAGTAAGACCCTAGACAATTAAACTGTTCCCAAGTGACTTAACTGTATCCCAGTGAAAAATTCAAAAATACGTATAGGAATACAAAAATATCAAGTACCCAACAAGGACAATGTCACATCTAGCTTCCAAATGCATTTCCAGGCATGTGAAGAAGCCAGGAACTATTACATATAATGAGGACAAAAATGAGTCAAAACCGACCTGGAAGTGGCACAGACATTACATTTGTCAAAGACATTAAAACAGTTATAGTAATTGTATTTCATATGTTCAGAAATCTGGAGAAATTTGTAGAAACATGGAAGTAGAAACATGTTAAGGAGAGACATGGAAGATACAAAAATGGAAAACTACAGTGTCTTAAAGGAATCATATGCTCTATGGAATTATCAGCAAGTTAGACTTTGTAGAAGAAAAGATTTGCAAACCTGATGACATAGCAATAGAAACTACTCAAAATGAAAGACAGAGGAAAAAAAAAGACTTTTAAAAATTGGAGTCAGTGAACTGTGGGACAAGTAATCAGTTTTATGTAAGCGTAGTTGATGGTCCTCTAAAGGGTGGGAAAGAGACAGTACATTGGAAAAAATACCCCACTACTTAAAAAACAAAACTTGATGAAAACTGTGAACAAAGAACATGAATGACTGCTGAGAATAAAATATGAAGGAAACTAGACCAACCATGTCATAATCAACTTGTTCAAAACCACGGACAAAGAGGAAATATCAAAAGCAGCCAGAGGGGGAAAACATACTGAGGAACATGAGTATGTATGACAGCAGATTTCTCACCAGCAACAGTATGAGCCAGATGTCAGTGGAGCAACGTGTTTGAGCCACTTTAGGAAAAAAAGACCTCGTTAACCAGGAAAATATCTTTCAAAAATGGAGGTGAAACAAACCCTCTTTTAGACAAATAAAAGCTGAGAAAATTTATCTTCAGGAGACCAGGATGTCATACTTACCTGGCAGGGGAGATACCATGATCATGAAGGAGACCAGGATGTCAGTACTACAAGAAATAGAATAGGTAAAACTTTCAGGTAGAAGGGAAATGATTCCAGGTGAAAATGTGGATCTGCCGCAGATCAAAGAGTGCCAGAACTGGCAACTACGGAATACATTTAAATATTCTTTTTTCCTTATTATTTAAATCTCTTTAATCAAATGACTAAAGCAAAAACCAAACCAATCAAACAAACAATAACCCAATGTATTGTGGGGTTTTTTTTTTTGTCCTTTTTTGTGACCGGTAAGGGGATCGCAACCCTTGGCTTGGTGTCGCCCGCACCGCGCTCAGCCAGTGAGTGCACCAGCCATCCCTATATAGGATCCGAACCCGCGGCGGGAGCACTGCTGCGCTCCCAGTGCCGCACTCTCCCGAGTGCGCCACAGGGCCGGCCCTATTGTGGGTTTTATGACACATTGAAGTACAGTAAAGAACAAAAAGCACAAATGCTGGTGGGGAGAAAAAGAAGTAGGCTGCCTCAGGTTCTTGTGCTACACATGTGGTTGTGTGATAGCGTTTAAAGGTAAACTGTGATAAAGTTGAGTGCATACCATAAACCTAACTCAGCCATGTCAATAGGTGCATTAAATGTAAGTGATCTAAACACTCTAGTTAACAGGCAGATTTTGTCTGATTGTATTGAAAAGCCAGACCTAACTCTGTGCTTCATTCAAGAAATCCACTTTAAGTTGGAAGACACAAATAGTTTAAAAGGAAAATGATGAGAAAAGATATATATATATATATATATATATATACATATATATATATATTTTTTTTTTTTTCCCCCCCTTAAAGATGACCGGTAAGGGGATCTTAACCCTTGACTTGGTATTATCAGCACCACGCTCTCCCAAGTGAGCCACAGGCCAGCCCAAGATATTCTGTGTTAACACTGATCTGAAAAAAGTAGAGTAGCTATATTAGTACCAAACAAAGTAGGTTTCGGAGCAAATAATATTACCAAGTATAAAAATGGCCATTTCATATGATAAAGGAGTCACTCAATTGAACATAATTCTAAATGTTTATGTATGTAATCATAGAGCTTCAATATACACAGTAAGATAAAACTGCAGCAAAAAATGGACAGATATACAATTACAGCAGGTGATTTTAATCTCTCTCTTTTTGTTTTTCCTTTTTGTCTTTTTTCATGACCGGCAACGGGATCGCAACCCTCAGTGTCGCGCCCGTACCGCGACCGGCAACGGGATCGCAACCCTCGGTGTCGCACCCGCACCACGCTCAACCAGTGAGCGGACCGGTCTCTATATGGGATCCGAACCCTCGGCGGGAAGTGCCGCTGCGCTCCCAAGCATCACACTCTACCGAGTGTGCCACCGGGCCGGCCCTTAATCTCTTTTTAATCAGTGATAGAAGGAGTATACAGAAAATCAGTAAGGGTATAGAAAATTTGAACGACACTATCAACAAACTTGACTAAATTGACTTTTGTGGAAAATTCCAAGAACACACATTCTTATGTACATGAAACATTTACCATGATAAGCCATATTCTGGGCCATAAAACAGTCTCAATAGATCTTGAAGGATTCAAGAAATATGAGGTATGTTCTCTGACTACAGTGGAATTATGTTAGAAATTAGTAGGAAGATATCTAGGAAATTCTCAAATATTTCTAAACTAATTAACACACTTTTAAGTAATCCATAGATATAGAAAAAAATCAAAATGAAATTAGAAAATATTTTGTAGTGGGCCGGCCCGTGGCTCACTCGGGAGAGTGCGGTGCTGATAATACCAAGGCCATGGGTTTGGATCCCATATAGGGATGGCTGGTTAACTCACTGGGTGAGCGTGGTGCTGACAACACCAAGTCAAGGGTTAAGATCCCCTTACTGGTCATCTTTTTAAAAAAAAAAAAAAAAAAAGAAAATATGTTGAAGTGAATGACAATAAAAATACAACATTTCAAAATTTGCTAGATACAAGTAAAACAGTACTTAGAAGGAAACTTACAGTATTGAATTGTCACCTCTCCCCCAGGGTGAAGGAGACGCAAAGGATTACTCAAAGCCCATTTCTTCTGAGCAGTGAGAAGCCCCGAAGGGGTTAATTTTCCAGTAACCCTCAAGAGAGCGGCATTCCTCAGAAAAATAACACCTAACTAGGGTCTTCTCTCAGTATTTATTTTCCAGGCCAGAAAGTTACAGAAAAGGAACATAGGTGGTTACAAAAAGAACAGTAAGATAATTGTCATGGCAACAATCATTAGGTTTAGCTGCGACAAGGACATCTGCCCTTAGAGCCAGCAATTTTGCTGTGTTACAATTCTTCATCTGCAACAGAGACTTTAGCCTGGGGAAAGTTTCCTGTCTTTTGCAAGCTTAACATTTCTATGTGTAATTTTAAAACGTTAGGCTATACCTGAAACTACAGGGCCTTGGAAGCTAAGCCCTATGAAATACATTTGCTTTATAAATGTTGGTATACTCCACATATCACCTGTTTTTATTTATTTATTTATTTTTTAAAGGATAAAGCAAAAGCTATAGATCAAGGTTTCACAGTTAAGACAAAAACATTTTGTTAAAGCAAAGTCAGTATCATTTTAGCATGTTAAGTCCTTTTAATTTATCCCAGGTGGGGACTGATGATGTCGTCGTCTCTCAGGGCTGTTGCATTGGCATCATTCCTGGTGGTGTGAATTGGGGTGTTACTGCCAGTTGTTGAAACTCTGGAATGGGGTTCTGTTCCATGTAATAGTGATTTTGAGTCCAGAGAGTTTGCTGGTATTCACACCTCCAGGACATCACTGCTTCCAAAGCACCTAATCTTTGTAAAATTTTTTGGTCAATTACAGATCTTTTGTTTATGTCTCATCCAAGTCATGAGCACCCCCCTTTAAGGCCTTGAAACTTTAGAGAACTGCTTTTGTAGACAAGATATTATTGAATACCTATATCTGAAAAAAAACAAAAAAACAAGGTGTCAGATGAGTGACCTCAACTTCTATCTTGATTAGGAGAAAATAAGTTTAAGAAAATCAGTAAAATTTATAAATCTCTAGCCAGATTGAACAGGAAAAAAAGAGAGAAGACAAATTACCAATATTAAGTCTCAGAGAGTTGACATCACTACAGATTCTACAGATAAAGGAGATAGTAGGGAACTATTAGTTACAACTTTGTGCAAATAAATTTGACAGTTTTGTGTAGTGGATATATTTCTCAAAAGACAAAAACTACAACAGCTCACTCAAGAAATAAACAATCTAAGTTTTCCCATATTTATGAAAGAAATTGAATTTGTAGTTTAAAACCTTCTTACATGGAATAGTCTATTTAACAAAGAAATAACAATAATTCTACATAAGCTATTTTAAAAAATGAAACCAGATGAAATACTTACCAATTCATTCTATAAGGCCAGCATTTCTCTGATACCCAAACCAAAGGCATTGCAAGAAAAGAGAACTACAGGCAAACATCTTTTATGAACATAGATATAAAGATCTTGAACAGAATCTTAGCAAATAAAATTCAACAATATATACAAAGTATAATATGATGTCACGTAGTTTATCTCAGAATACAAGGTTGATTTAATATAATTCACTATTATTAACATATTTAAAAAGAACAAACTCTCCCAAATCATCTCTCTCTCTCTCTCTCTCTCTCTCTCTATATATATATATGTATGTATATATGTATATGTATATATGTATATATGTATATATGTATATGTATATGTATATATATATATGTAAAAGCCTTTGACAAAATTCAATATTCATTCCTAATAAAGACTTTCAGTAAACTAGGCATAGAAAGGAGTTTCTAGATTTGATAAAGGGCATCTATAAAAACCTGTAGCTAACGTTATACAGGATGGTGTAAAATTGAATATTGTCCCCCTAAGATCAGGAACAGGGTAAATGTTCCTCTGACCACTTCTGTTCAATCTGTGTACTGGTGATTCTAGCCAGTGCAGCGGGCAGGAACATGCTTCACACATACATAAATGGTGTACGTATGAAAGGAAGAGGTAAAACTGTCAACATGCAGACGACAGGATCGTCTGTTTTGAAAATCTGATGGAATCTACAAAAAGCTACTAGATCTTATGAGAGAATTTAGTAAGTTTTCAGGATACAAAAGTAAGATTTATATCAAAAATAAATTATATTTCTGTTTACTAGAAATGAGAAATGGAAATTAAGTGAGCAATGCAATTTATGGTAACGAAACGTGAAATATTTAGGGAATACATGTCAAAAGATGTAATAGGCCTGTACTCTAAAAACTACAAAACATTGCTGAGAGAAATTAAAGATGACCTAATGATGTTCACAGATCAGAAGACTCAAGATTGTTAAAGGTCAGTTCTCCCCAAACTGATTATACATTCAACTCAGTCCCAACCAGGATGCCAGCATGCTTTTCTGGAGAAATTGACAAGCCAATTTAACAGTTCTTAAGGAAACACAAAGACCCTAAAATAACTAAAACAATACTGAAAAAGATGAACAAGTTGGAGGTCTAACAATACCTAATTTCAAGAATTATAAAGCTTCAGTAATCAAGCCAGTCGGTTATTGGCATCGAGATAGACACAGAGATCAGTGGAACTGGAGTGTTCAGAAATAGAACCATACATACTCGGACAACTTATTTCCATAAGAGTACAAAAGAAATTCAGTGGCAAAAGTGGTAATGTATATGTTTTATATATATATATATATATATTTTTTTTTTTGTGTGTCTTTTGTCTTTTTCCGTGTCCGGCAACGGATCGCAACCCTCAG